>NW_026535289.1:4523773-4601634 GCF_026225885.1 Hylaeus anthracinus | reverse complement strand
GGTAGTGTTTATATAAATAGACAATATTATTTCTTAGATGTTGATGTTGAAACAGTAATGGAGAAAAATGAATCGTACACAATTCAATAATGTAACATTAGACATAAAATATTGTGTATGTATTACTTATTGATAAAACGAAAGAAACTTTTGGGACAATCTAATACTATATCATTCAAATCAATTTATTAATATAATCAATTCTCTACTTCAATATTAACCCACCCCCGTCCAAAAAAAATTGTCCCCAAACAATTGACATACTTGAGTAGTCCTAATTTTCTTAACTTCAACGCACATATTGCTTTCCTGCACCTCAACATTAAAGAATTTTCTTTCTCGGTTCCATCTAAAAATTCGTCCAATAATTTGATCACAGCGTCGTTCTACCACCTTAAGGAATTCTTACAATCTGAGAGGAGAGATAGTTCTTCCAAAGCAACAGCGTGGAATAGCTTCGGGCAATGGCTGGGTGAGCCACGTAGAAAGAATATCCTTGAAAACATAAAGGCGAGTGGTTAGGTGGCAAATGGAAGGAAGTACAGCGGGATGAAATATCTCCCGAGGAAATTAAAATGCCAAGCCCGCGGAGGAAACATAAGCTCCGCTTACTTATTTATTCCATTATACAAGCTCGCGGCGTACCGTTGCGTGAGCGAACGCCGCGGCTGGGCACGCTTCCCTCTCGTCGGTGTCGCTTCTTGGATTCCGTCTTTAACGTCTCATTTGGGAATAGTGCATCAAAACTGACGCTCGCCGAAACGGATTCTGCGTGACGTTAATGGTGATACGACCGGGTGAAGGGAACGGCCATTCCTCCAGCGGAACTATGCCGAAATTGTTCAACTTTTCTCGTATCTGGTCTCGTTTTCCAGGACATTGATTTTCAAAATTCACTGCCTCGCGCCCTGGCAAGTTTTAATAGACGCATTAGGACGTGTAATCGAATGAAATATTGCTGGAACTTGGACGACAATTAGTCGGTGATGCATTGTGTTTGCTAAACTATCGGCAGGAGAAGTATTTCTGTTGTAGATTCAACATAAGTCAATTGTATTTTTTCTTTCGTCATGTAAGGTTTGATATTTCTGAGCAATAATTGTTTATCAAGTGTGGATAATATGTATTTAGATACTTTTATAAATTTAATTTCGTAGGTGGCTTTGAAATACTTAGAAATTTATAAATGAGACACCACTTGAATGTTATTGTATTTTTCCACTGATATGTTATTTTCTTTCAAGCTATTCTACAACTGTATATGTTTTTTTCATGTGTGTTATGTCAGCGAATCAGAAATAATTTCTTCTGAAATTATATTAATAAATTGGAAATATATTTACAAATAAGTTCTTTACACAATTTACTCAACCTCGACAGATGTTAATTTAAGAGACACAACAAACATATAGAAAATTCTTTGCTTTTATAGAAACTACATTAACTTTACAGAAAACACTGAAGGGTGAACAATCTTAACCAAGTCCTATTTACACTCTATTCAGGCCACTTTACATCACCTTTTACAAGCAAGCAAAATCCAATCGGTTTTTTGCTTTAATTGTTCCCCACGGTTCGGTTATTTACCGTTTCACATTTTCATTACGGCCGGGGCGCCCTTTTTGTCGTCGCAGGTAACGAGGGGGAGTATCGTGTCTGGAAAATTGTAGAAACGTCAGCTGCATAAAGCCGGGGTTATTTTCAGTGGGGCAAAAGTAACAGGACAGCTCCTGTCCAACGACGGGGGTGGGGGCTACGAAAAGGAAACGAGTGAAAACACACAGGAATAAAAAAAAAGTAGAAAGAACAAAAATAAAAATGAAAAGTCCTACATATGTCGCGAGTTCAACGCGGCACAAAGGGTTAATGAACAGTCAAGGCGATGATTGAGGAGGCCGCGGCCAGAAAAACGGTAATAGGACATTTTTCGCGGGGCTATGAATTCTCCTTGCCCGAGTGCTTCCCATTGGTCGTCGCGTGCTAGTTCATTTCTTTTGCGTCTATTACGTGTCACGGGCCGTGACGCATCGCGTTTTGAAATTCTTTTCGTTTCCGTGCGTCTCGCGACCTGGTTTCATTACCTTTTCCTCCGTTGCGAATGCGCTCCCTGGGAAAAAAAGGGGAGCCTTTTCCCAGCGTTAACTTTTTTTTTTTCTCATGAAAGACGATTTTGCGCGTTTAATGTTTCGCGAGAGGTATTCGTAAATTCTGGAAAGAAGTGAGCTTCCTCTTTCGCCTCGCGTTATTTTTCTTTCGAATGGGGAGGTGGAGTGGATTGAAAGAGGAGATTTTTGAAAATTTTATGGTCGAGTAGGAACGCCATGAATCACTGGCACAGAATCGAGGGTGGATTTGTGTTCGAAATTAAATGGGGAATATGTTCGCGAGGCGTGGTTACTTTTTTCTTTTTGGCACCAGTTTCGTTGGAAAGATTCTGTTGAACGCGACGCGACAAAATGGTACAGAATCTTTTACTTTTTGTATTAAATTTTTTTCTTCTTTTTGTCTTGTTATTGCGAGACTGGTTTCGGTTGCAAAGTTTAATAGAACAGAATTCCTCCTTCGTCGAGGAATACGAAGAATCCTAATTTTAGAAAGTACTTTGAATGGGTTCCCTTCGTTTTTTCTTGATTCATTAATTTTTTGAAGAAATAAAGCTTTTTTCAATCGTATATTTAAATCGTTTTTAATTACTTATTTTTAACATCATTTTACAATTATAAAATTTACTTTTATTACACTTTTAAAATTGAGGAATTAACTAGAAAATAATTCCAAAGACAACACAATATTCTCTTCCTTTTTGTTTATGACGAGGAAGTAAATTATTATTAATAATACAATTTTGTGTAATTATATATGTTGCATTTGCTTAATTACTTAAATAACATAAAATGTAGTAACAAAAGTCTTTGTTATATAATTACTACTCTGGGTTTTTAAACAAAACATTCTGAAACTGGAAACGAAACGAAAATTACATTACATGTTCATTTTTCGACGGACAGGGGTTAAGGGAATGTAGAAACAACATTGAACCACGGAAATTAATTTTTATAATTGTAGCTTCTATGTACAAGCGTCAAAGTATTTGTTGAAAACCCAGACATTTTGCAGTAATTAAATAACGAGAATTTTTCCAAAAATCCTTTTATCATTGGATTCATAATAATACATTTTTTACGATAATGTTATTATTTACTACACGCAATTTCTTTATTAAATTACAGTTGAAAAATCTGAAACACTGAGACTTATAAATAAATACGGAAATATTTATAATAAAGTACTTGGAATGGCATTATGTAATTACTACATTGGGCCAAGTAACCATTAAATCTTTTACTTAATTATTGTTGATTTTGTAATAAATCGGAACTATATTTTAATTCAACAATGCTTTGTCATAAAAATACATGCGCTCTACAGGAACATTAAAGTAACAAAGACTTTAATTAAAAATTTATTCCAAGCATCTGGACAACGCAAATAAAATTTCAAGAATAATTTATCACAAGAGAAAAAAGATATGCGCAACAAAATCCTCCTGGAGTGGTACAAAAACCAACAATAATAATATCCACGTCATAATGCTTAATTTCAGTCTGCATACCTTCGAAATGAGTTTAAAGTAGATAAAAATAAAATGCATGAAAACCGCACGGCAGGATAAAAATATTCCAGTTTAGAGATACGCGATGAATTTTATTTGACCACCGTGTCAATTTCAAATACGCGCGGAATAATAAAAAAGTGAAGGAAAATGAAATAAGAAAAATAGAGAAAGAAAGTAAATAAGCTTGGAAAAGGGCCCCCGGTGAACGGGAAATGGAAAAGGAATTTATTTTCCCCGCAGACAGCTACTGAAAAGGGGTGCAATGACTAACTGGAGATGAGGGGGTCCGATTGGAAATCAGTTTTTCAATTGTTTAATCTACTCGCGTCGCTTCCCGTAACGATGTAAAAGTTTCCCAGGGAACGTCGTCGCTATTTATTGATTTCCGAAGTCGACCCGTCCGCCACTCTTATTATTCGAGACAGTGCCGATGGTAAATTCGCGAAGAGGGTGTTAACACCGAATACCCTCGGTTCTCAATTACCGTCGCTTTATTGGAGCACCCCAGCACCTCCCCTCCTCGCCAACGATAAAACTTGCTGGAATTATTTAAATGCTCGCCGCCCGGCCGAACCCCCGTTCCCGAATCTCGCGGAGCGACGATGGAACGACTTTAGTCTCGGGTTACTTCGAAATCGATTGCGCTTTTCTGTTCGAATTATTCTTCCCACTCGTGTACTTTGACACCCGAAAAATGATACAGGCAGGTAGAGTGTTCGAACGGTATCCACTTTAAGGCACCGGGTCATGGAAGTGTCAAATATACTCGATTATCGGAGATAGGTATTTCTTTTTAATCGAGGGCAGTTTAATTTAGAAGTACATCATCGAGGATGTATCAGAAATAACATACGTGACTTTTGGTGATTTTCAATTTCACCTAGATCGTTGCACAAAGTAAAAATTGATGGATTGAATAATTTGAATAATATTGAAGACAATATAATATAGAAAGCTTTAATAATAAATGTTTTATTATACAAAATTTTAATCAATGGTTTCTATGGCGATGACTTCAAGTCGAAACAATTTGCCTCCATTTTAATAACAATTAGGATGAATTTGAAATGAATTTATTGTTCGATAACTACTATAATTATAAATACGATTCATCTTCTTTCCTATAAAAATAAAATGTAATAAAATTCCGATAACAATTGCAAATTTTGTTAAAAATCATTTCCATGCCGCAAAACAATAATATAAAGTTCCACATGTTTCGTTTGGCATACGGAGTGATTGATATAAATTGATCGAGTATTAGATCAGAACGAATTTCTGTCAGTTTTTAATCGGAAGCGCCATTGGCGAATGGTTATATTTGTTACAATACGCGGAACGAAACAAACGTCGGAGATAATTTCGCGAACAAGTGATTAATGGTTTCGTTTCAACTTTCATTTTAAAATAAAAACTTGAAAAAGTCTGTTGATTGATCTACCGCGAAGCAGACTGATAGAAATGTGTTTTCCAATGAAATTAGAACATAAAAAGTTCCAGCCGAACCGTGTTTGCTGTGTAATGCCATTTTCATGTACTATAATGGACAAAGGAAATTGCGAACGATAACAAACGTGCTTTTATTCTTCGTGTTCCATCGGGAAACGCGCATTACGTGATTCGAAAATAAATCGTGGTTTGTGTTAGTCTGATTAAAACAATTTATTTCGTAGCAAATTTAATGTTGCTCTCAATACCGATCAAGCAAGCAATACACGTATATGTATATATTTCCAATCATAAGTATGTGGACACTTCTTTCATTGGAATATTTCATATAATACTTATAACTTATAATACTAATAATTATATATAATACATTTAAAAATATTAATATATTTATCTATATTTTATCAATAGTTAATGTAATTACTCAGTGGTAAGAATACAAAAATAATTAATTTTCAAACTTCTTTATACCATTCTTTGAATTCTAGCTATATTACTTTCTTTATTGTATCAAAAATAACATTATTATTCCATTTAATTTGTAACATCTCGTCATAAATGGTGTTCAGATATTAAATATTCTTTTCAAACTATTCTATCAAAGCAATTCATAGTTTCTGTATAGGATTTAAAGTGCTACTCGAAACTTTAATATTATACAATTTAGTATTATTAAATGCTACAAAATTCTATGTATATATCAAGATTGGCAATAAAAGTGTGGTGGATTAATGAGAAGAAAAATAAATTATTCTTTATCGCTACTAGTGAGACATAAAATAATCACTTGATAAAATACATTCCCCAATGCAACACAAACTAAACACACATACAATATATTTGAAAATAATAATTCACAGCGTACATCAAATATTTATATAAGCTGGTAAGCGTTCACGTGTTTATGGACAGGAGTTAATTGCTTTCGTAATGTAGTCAAGGTATAAAATAAATTCCTCTTCGTTCCGAAACGTATTAAATACTGCACAATGGCTTAGCGAAGATAATTGCAATCTCAGGTGCACCAAGTGTGAGCGTACTCGAAGAGAGTGGTTGTCAGGTGGTCCACAGGTACGCCGTCAGGCTAATAGGCCTGGCGGTGTAACTACTCCGGCAGTTGTCTCGTTCCGTTAATTGTCGCGGTCGCTTTGTAATTTGCAGTTTAGAACTGAACGCTCGCCGCGCGTGCATGAGCTGTAACGCGCACTGAGTACGCTCGTGATGATCCGGGGCTCGCCTAATTGAACTTTTGTCGGGGAAGCAGAGCCAACGCTTTGTACGCGCGCGTTACAGGTGTAAATTGGATGTCACATTTCTTTGATGCTTCATGGTAAGGGCTTAAGTCGAACTTTTACATATTTCACAAGGGAGATGCAAATGAGTATATTTAACGAAATGGGATGAAACAAATCCTGTAATCTATTTACGAAAATAATATACGTTGCTGAAATACTTAATTTACATTTCAATACTTAATTACATTGATAAATAATATGAAATAGAATATGATTATACACTACTGTGACAATTGTCACTTTAATCGACGATAGTGAATCCTGGAAATTGTTCTTTGATTACAACAAATTCAGCCTAATGTGTATAACTAATTTATTTTTAATTTTGTAGCCTTCCTAAAAGAATGTATGAACACAATACATTTTAAATCCATAATCAGATCTGTAATCTATAATTTCGTAAATGGAGCCAGGCTATTTTGCCAGAGGAAAATTGTAAAACGGTTAAAAATTACAGTCGCAAACTGTAATTTTTATTGTACTTTGATTTCGTTATAATGTAAGAAAATAAATGATGTTATAGAGTATAAATGGTGTCTTTTACTCCCATCATGATTGTAATAGTTTATCTGATGTTTAAACTTCTACAGAATGTGCCTTTAATGACCTAATAATCTATAAAAAAAAAAAACAGTGCTGAACCCCATATACAATCAACAGTAAAAATAAAATGTACAAGAATGCAAGTACATTCACATTTCCATAGAGACTCAATAATGTGACGCAGAATGTATTATATACCACACTTCTAATTGCGTAACTATTCCGGAATAGCTACTTCTCTGTATACCATTAATTTAAGGATACATACATAGACTTTTATCTTAAAAAAAAAATTAATAGGCAGACACATAAATATAGAACGCGTCTTCCTTCTGTCCACTTAAATCAAAATGTTAGATTCGAATAACAACGAGGCCACTCTCAAATAAATTTGCTCCGGGCAATTAACGATCGACGGATCTCTTTAAATTCGGGTCGCGCGGGACCGAAAGTCAATTAATCCAACGTAAGGAGATTGTAAGCAGTGACAGGGGAATTTACGATATCTATTTGGAGATTGAAATCTTTTTGGGAACAAACGCTCGCCTTTGGTCGATTCACGGTTAAGCAGGGTTTCCAAAGAACATTCCGTTGCGAATCTAGTCGTGCCTCGTAATGCCACAAGTCGGATTCTAGCGAAGGTTTGGGATTCCAGGTCATCTCGTGGCAGGAATGCGGTTGCCTCAAAAAAAAGACGGATCTCTTCGGCAATTCAGGATTGCGTAAGGCAAAATAATTGCGGAGGTCGTATACTCATCTTCCATTTATTTACGTTACCCGTGTAGCTATTAATTAGAAACAATTTTACGAGATGGAGTTTCTCGTTTGAGGAACGATAAGTGCCTGTTCTGGCACTGGATTCTTCTGGAGAAATTTTGCAAACAACTGGATGGATCGAGTACCGATATAGTGACTTCCAGATAAAATTAATAATATATTATAGTTAATATATTATTGACTGTTTTCAGACTCGAGTTTCTATTGCGTGACAGTAATTGATGTATACAATTGAATTTTTGAAACATTGGGAACGAAAGTGACAAAACTACTATCACTTCATTTCAAATATTTCAATCGTAATTTTTAACGGTTTTACAATTTTCTTCTGACAAAATTGTCTGCCTTCATTTCCGAAATTATAAATTACAGATCTAATTATAGATTACAAAATATTGTGTTCATACATTGTTTTAAAAATGCTGCAAAATTAAAAGTAAATCAATTACACACATTTAGACTGAATTTATTGTAATGGTATTCTAATATGTTAATATTATCTTGAGAAGAATTATGAAAAGATAGCTGAGAGAGAACACAGAGCGAAAATTCTTTCTTATTGGTGGAAAGTGACACGTTAATTCTGTTGATACGCTTCCAATTAATGCAAATTCAACGCAACACCTTCAGCGTTTGTCGCCTAGTTAGGATCCTTTATAAAACACTCACGAACTCACTGACCCAAACAATTGACAGACGTCTTCACAATCCCTTTAAGAAACCCGTTGCGCAATCTATTAACAAGCCCCACGCGTTTGATCGAGGTCCCGATGAATCGTTTGATCAACCTTCGTGCTCGTTCGTGCCCAAAATGAAAGCCAATTCTTCCAAACGAATGTTGGAAACATTTACCTTGGAAACACACATTGGTATAAAAAAAGGCGCACGATGTTAGTTACTGTTTCGTAAACGAAAGACGTTTTGTAAATATAAAGAAACTAGAGTCGGCGAAAGGTGACATTTTGGTGCATGTATAATTTATCGTTGGACTTTTGGCTCTAATGATACTTTGTTAACCGATTCCAACGTTTCAAGTTAAACTAAGAGTATAATTTGGTTGTACATTGGTTAAAATTTTATACAAATTACTTGTTTCACATTTCTTCATCTGTAATTTACATTTCATTACTCTGTCTACTGGCTTTAATATTTATTGGACTTAAATTATACAAATCCAATGATAAAAATTTGTTATTTAGACTTTCTGTACGTTAATTGAAATTTATAAAAATTACTTGTTCAACATTTCTTTATTTGTGAATTCACATTTTGTTAGTCTTATTCCAGCTTCTGCCTTTAATTTTTAACTAATTTGAATTTTACTTTAAGATGTGGACTACGTTCTACACATGTTGAACAATGTTTCAAGAAATGTTTAAATAATAGCGAACAGTCTTATTAACCTATAACTGTTACTGAATACGTAGTATCTTCATTCATATAATTTCACATTCAAATTTTACATTCCAATTTTACATTCTAAATCAAATTCCAACATGTACTATTTCACATTCAAGAAAATAAAAGTTAGATCGATCTATATTTCCAGTTACGTGTCTTCAACGTTTCCCAACTGCATGACTTTCACCACAGTAGTATTCCAACAAATCATATTAAGTTCACCGGGTGGGAGACTTGGAATAAGCTCACAACTATTCACACATTTCTTGATACATTATACAACACTTCAAAATTCAAATCCATCTAAAAATTCTAACAAATTCTAAAGTCCTACAACACAGAAAAAACTATACTCTGAAATTTAAAAAAAAATATAAATCAGTATAGAAAATACTCTACTCTGAAACTCAAAATAATATAAATCTTCCCTTGAACAAGAACCTCCTAATCAACATGTCACCAACGAATCTACACCAAATCCGAAAATCAACCAGCGATACAATTCCAACCTTACCAAATAGAAGACTGTAAGTGACACTATCAAGATTGAGAATTGTTCACAGATATCTGACTCATTGCTACTTATGCAACTTTTGTGACGAGCCTATCACACGGGAATGCAACACGATCGAATAGAGTTTCAACTTTCAAATAGTACGCAGAAAACCCTTAACACAACTTGCGCGGATGCTTTGCCGCCAAACTCTCAACGAGTAGCGGGCGATTTTTTACAATTTGTACACAAAATTACTTCTGCATTTCATTACATTTAAAATAGCTGCAGTTTGTGAACTTTAGGTATTTATAAAATAAAACTTAGTTTCTCTTTAGGCTTATAAACATTTATATACTTGGGAACAATGTAGTTCAGTAGTGGTCTGACTTTCGAAAGCCTGTCTGATCCATCAGTCAACTCTTCATTGTTATTGAAGTGCCAGGTTTTCCATAACATACGAAAGCCGTCTCTTGTCATTGTTTTCGGAAAAATTGGCGTTTCTATACACGGATCCGTGCTCCAATAATCCTCTTTTCGGTCCTTACGCACTTGTCCCGTAAGAAGAATAAGCCCCAAAAATTTCTTCATGTCTTGTATCGCAATGTCTTTCCATTTGAGGGCTTTCTTGGAAGTTGTGAATTTATCAATATTTTTATAATAATATCAATTTGACTCTTCTACAAGGAATGTAAAAAAATTATCGCCAATAAATAAAGCTACATCATCCGCTACATTATCCGGAACGTTTTCCGTATCTATTCCTGATCGAGCTAAAAACTCTTCCAAGACTGGGCGTTCGTCTACTGAATGACCATTCTTCTTGAGAATCAGAATCATTCGAATCCGGGCTTGAATCAGAACTGCTTGAAATTATTCGTTGAATAATAGTTCTATAACGATATATAATTTCGTCATCACTACAATCATCATTCATAACCCAGTCGTCGCAATTCGATAAACTATCTGCATACAAATCTTCATCTTCACATTCTATTTTATCGTTGTCCATTCTGCGATTAACGGACAGTAGAATTTGCAATAGGTATTTAACACGTTCACGCCGGCGCTGTTCTTTGTGTTTCTCGCCGTGGGGCAGCTCAATAGTCCATGCAAAACGACTTCAGTCGCTTCCCGCGCAAGATGTGTTAACAACAGAAGCGAATTCCTCAAATTAGTAAAGATATTAATGAAACATAACATGCTAAATAAATTATAATTAAATTGTGATCATCGACATGGTCACTAATAACCTTATAGTTGATGTGACCTTAAACGAAGTAATTAAAAAAAAAAAGAATTCCTAAAAAGCACAAACACATTCCCATAATTTTTCACTCGCTTCCCCCCGAAAAACCACCCTCCCACGGATTCGTTCCACGTCTAACGCGGCACCCTGTATAGCGAGCAGCCTTGCTCGTTAGAATTCTTAGCCGCATTATTCGTCGATCGCGGACCCGTGTACGCGTACATACCAGCAGCAAAGCGGAGAGCCAAGCCTCCGCGGAATCATTCACACAACCCGATCGTTCTCTCTCGCTCCCTCTCCCTTCTCCAGCGTATCCGAACCCGCGGAACCGCGACCATAGAGGAGGGAGAAAGGAGAAAATCGTGAAAAGCTACCGCGTCCGGGGAGTCCCCCTTCGCGGAACAGAGACGACAGAGGGGGCCCCTGGAAGGCGCGACCGAGAAAGAGTAGAAGGCAAGATCGGGAACGGCCGATCCTTTCTTTCTCTTTCTCCGTCCGCGTTGTCCTCCGTCTCTATCACGCCGGTTCACCTGAGAATCGGGGAATGTCCTCGTAGCGCGAGTGGTCGTCAGTGTCTCGGTAGACCTCCATCTGGAGCCTAGCACCACTTCAGGAAACGATCGGCCGGTTTGTTCGCGCGCCACTCAGCGTCACGTGCGCTCTACAACGACGCTGCTCCGGTGCTCGGAGATGGGCAAAACTCTCATCTAAACCGTAAATCTCTATATACACTCTGGAAACGTTATTCCTTTAAACGAGACTCACCGGAAGCCTTGTTATCGAATTTAATTTCACCTTGGACTGATAATAGGAGCTTGTCGAATCGTCATCCAGAGTGACTGTTGTTTGAGGATTTAACCAGTGTATGGAGTTTTGAATCTAAATCCTACATTGAACGATTAGTAACATCTCATAAAATTGCCGTCTGGAGTGACTGTATCCTAAGAATTTAATTCGTGTACACAGTTTTAGTACTCAACTTAATATCTTAATATCGAGCTGCTAATGAAGGTTTATTAAATTGTCATCTGGAGTGCCCTGTTGTCTGAAGATTAAATTAGTGTACAAAATTTTCATTCGAAAACCTACATTCAACGAATAACAAAAATTTCTAAAATCGTCCTTTGAAGTGCCTGTATTTTGAGAATTAAATCGCTGTACAGGGTTGTAGTTCTAAATTTTTCGAATTCTGTAAAATTGTCCTCTATAGTGGTCCTGTTGTCTGAAGATTAAATTAGTGTACAAAATTTTCATTCGAAAACCTACATTCAACGAATAACGAAAATTTCTAAAATCGTCCTTTGAAGTGCCTGTATTTTGAAAATTTAATCGCTGTACAGTGTTTCAGTCCTAAATTTCATGAAGCCTGTAAAATTATCCTTTATGGTGCATTTGGTTCTGAGGATTAAGTAAGTGTACAGAATTTTGAGTTCTAAATCCTATAATTAACGAATACTAAGTCTTTTTAAAATTATCCTTTAGAGTGCTTGTATTTTGACAATTTAATCGTTGTACAGAGTCGTATACCTACATTTCTTGAAGCTCGTGCAATTATCCTACTCTGTACTACAGAGTCTGTAGTGCCTTGTTATCCGAGTATTAAATCGTACAGTATTCTAATCCTAAACCCTACGTTGAACAAATGGTAGAAGCTTCTACAATCGTCCTCTGGAGTGACTCTATTCAGAGAATTTAATTAGCTTCAGTTCGAAATTTCTTGAAGCTTATTACATTTTTTCCGTAGCGCGTATTTTATTAAAAAAAAAAGTGTATAGAATCTAAAACACCTCTAGAGTTTTCTGCCCATCTCTGCTCGTACTCCCAACAAGGAAGACTTAGGGAGCGGATGACCAAGGATCCCAGAAGGTAGAGGAACTGCCCGTTCGCCGATGGTCGTTGCTTCCGGTCCGATTCATCTCGCATTCGTCCCAACGCGCTTGACCAACGCGTCGCGGCTCGACTCGCGGCATCGAGGGTCCGGAACGGTTGTAACGCGAGGCGCCCCGCGATCGGTTATGTGTGCAGTGAAATTCGAGAACCGCGGTTCGTCGAACGTGAACAGGACGATTGGTGGCGAAAGAACGGGAGCTATCGGTCGTTCGGTTTTCGGTTGAATGGCGGCCGCGATTTTTCAAAGCTCGACAGGGGAAAAAGAGAAATATTGTGGCGGTTTGTGACGAGGCTGCGTCGGGCTGCTTGGTGAACCGTGGGCGTCGACTGTGAGGGTTGATAAAATTTGTTTGGGCAGAGAAAAAAAAAACGTAGCAGTGACCGAAAGAGGTTTCGAAACAAAATTTTTTTGGAGAAGTTGCGGTGTCGGGGATGTAGTGGTGACGAACATGTTTGTGATTTGTTTTTCTGGGTAATTGTCTCGTGTCTTTTAAGAGTGACTGCATAGGGTATGTAGGTTAATCTTCAAACGACCATATGATTTTTATTCTGCAGTAGAGGGTGAAATTGAGCCAATTAGAGAAAGAAATATTATAAGAGTATTTTTGACAAATGTTAATATCGATGAAATATTATAAATATAGTAATATAACTGAACACAGTAAAACACAATAAAACATAATAAAACATAACACAAAACAATATAAAACAACTCGATACAATAAAGCATAATATAATACATAGGTAAACGTGTATTCATTTATCAGTTTTTCACTCATGCAACCTAAATTCATTGACAAATCGAATATAAGAAAATTAATTGACAGTGATTGTCCAAAATTCATTCATCCTTGAACATTTAGAAATTTTTGAATAGAAGCGTGACAGTCAAACCAGTGTGGTTTGAACCTTCGAGTGGTTCAACAGAGAAAGGGTTGAACCTACACTAGGCGTATGTACAGACGGAAATGTGAGTCGAGCGCAGGCGGAAGTGTGGTGTGCCACCTGTTGGTGACATTTTTTGCGTGATTTCGTGCTCGTGTGAAATTGTGCGAAAATGGCTTGTCACAGTCTATGTTGGACACAGTTAGAACTACAAATACCGCTCGACTTTGTCGAGCGTTAAACGTTTCGATCCTGGTATTGGGTCGCCTTCGGTAACAATTTACGAACGTTAATTTACCTAAATAATTTTAAAGAAAACAGGATAGAGATGGACTGTTTTAAATATTTATGTAATTTTTTCATTTGTATGTCGAGTTATGCTTTACTTACTTTACAATTATTCGAATTAATCCACGTTCTTATATTTATACCGAAGGTGATCCAGCATCAGGATTAAAGCGTATTGCACGCAAGGTTAAAAGATGCTTTTACCTCTAATTATTTTATTAATTTCGTATTTGATTAAAGAAGATCACCACCTGATATATGTTTTGGGGGATAAAATATTCTAGTTCCAATTTTTATATTAGACATCCTGTGCACAGGGTGGAATAGTAACTTTGATCATCCTAATTGAGAGGTATTGGAGGAACGTGCCAGGTCTGAATGATGGTATTTTTCCCTTAAAGACGTGCTTGGAAAGATATTATTCCTCAATTCTTGCAAATAAAGGATGTTTATACACCTAAAAATAACACTTTTAACAGATAATTAAAACGACTATCGAACTTAAAATAGAAGGAAAAGTAAGTTAGCGTTAGCCTTGCAGCGCTTTTGCGAAACTTTCTAAAGGATACTTATACTCCTAAAAATAACGTTTTTAACAGACAACTGAAATGCTCGAACCCACTATTCCCCATCGTACAATTGAAACGAGTATCAAACGAACCCTGTAAATAGAACAAAAACCGACGAAACGTTAGTTTTGCGACTCTTTAAATGGCGCGTTGAGCATCATTCAATCTCTTACGAGTAAGGACCATTTATGCGTCCGAAGATAACATTTTTAATAGACAACCGAAGCCGTCAAAACTACCGTATTGTGCCATAGAATTGGACCAACTATTGAACGGAAAGTCGCGTAAATGGTGCTTTTAAAATCATTCAATCTATCGAGAATAAAGGAAGTACCGCATCCCCTAAAAACAACGTTTTCACACAGCATTCGAGCCATTCAAAGTCACCGTTCAACGCCATACAGACCGTGCCATACGCAACGACGACCGACGAGAATCGAACATAGAACGAAACGTATGATACGTTTTCCAACACATCGACGCCTCGCGATCGTCCGGCAATTAGCCAAAAGAAGGCCACGCGTCTCTAATGACGATAGTTACGGTCGATTCATGGCGAGCATTGTCCAGCTAATAGTTGGCTCGTTCGACGTTAAACGAGGCATAACTCCAGCCCGCGAGACATTCGATGACATTGCATCAGCAACGGTGCCGTGCCCACCGACCACGAAGGAAATTGCTCGGAATGGCGGGGAAACGAAAAGCTTCGAGCGCGGTCTCGCGATTCTCGTGGAATTTAATCGAATCGATCTCGACTGCATCAGATCCCCCTCCCACCATCCGCCCCTCCCTTCGTTCTATGCCGGATGATGCCGCGGGAACGGGCGCGGGCTCTAATCGGCAGGAAATAATTTGTTTGGTCAAGCACCGGTTACACGGGATCTGATTGGTCGCAGATGATCGATCGGTTTACGGGCTGCGCCGAGGCATTTAGGGCCCCGTTCTCTGGTTATCGTCCGCTAATCGTTCGACCGTGATTCCCCGCGAGCGCGAAGGGAAACCATCGTTGGAAATTTCGGACTACAACGTTGCGCAAATTGCTACGATTACTTAGTTATGCGATGGCGCGTCGAGGATCGAGAGAAACGAATTGTTTCGAGTGAAATTGCGAGTACGGCGACGGTGTTTCTCCAAGAGGGGATCGCTAGGAATGCCTTTTATTGGTAGTTGCGCATTTTAATCGTTAGCTTGATTACCATTCGCGCAACATTGGAGTGTTTGGGTAGCGGCCACAGGAATTGTTTTGAAAATATATCTGGAATAAGTGGATACATCGTAAGAATTATAACTAGACTGAATTATTCTATCGTATTGGAGTATGTTTTTTTTTTCTTTTTTTTTTTTAATGTGAATTTAGAGCCTTTAATGGACAGTAATGGAAACAGTAATAATTTATATTTTATGCCGATATTTTTAAGGCGATGCAACAATTGTTACTATTACTGTTGTTTGTTTTTTTACTATATTGTTGCCAGAAATCGCGAGGACCTTAGTTATACGTTTGGAAATAATAATTAGAAACAGTAATAGAAAGTTTGGTTAAAGTAGATATATGTACACAGCACTGGTCGTAGGAATTTTATTATTTAAAAAATATACATCTTTTAATTTTCACATGTGCATTATCAACGGTCTGTACTACTAGACATTAAAGCCTTCATTTATGTTTGGAAAAGTGTATTTATTATACACATATTTAAATAGGACAAGTAGTTTTATAATATAGAGCATTTTTATTGTGAAGTATGAATGTCAAATATAGTCATTATCATAAATATTCGTACCCTCTGTGTTTGTTGAAGGAATTTGTCTAGATTACATGATAGGTTTGATGTTTCCAAATACATTTTTCATTACATGTATACAAGTGTAAAGTTTATCCATGTGCATATTTATAATGAAACAATTTATTTGAAAACATCGAATCTATTATTTAATTTTCACAAATTTTTTTAGTAGCCATAGAATCTCTAAATCTTCACTAAAATTTAACAACAGCTCAATAATGGTTTACAAATATTAAAATCAATATGTATAAAAATAAAAATACCACACATTGTGCAATTTTTTAGGAGTAGTATGCGAATGCCCGCAATTTGGAATTCTCAAATCAAGAATTCCACCTTTTGCAATAAAATATAATAGTAGAAAAAACCTAGAGAGCGTTGCGTGGTGTTGCTTGTCGATTCCAAATGAATGCGCTCTTGGCGCTTCGAACTCGGTAATTAATCCCCACGGTGTCACGTGACATGGAATAAATCTGAATAACTTTCGCGAATTTCGACGAAATTACAGAAGTAAATACGCCGCGATAAATTTTCGATTACGTAGTTTTCGACTGCCTATGAAACGGAACTGTAATTACCCGGGGAAGCTTCACTGATATCGGAGGGGCGCACAATGTTTCAATCGACGTTCCATTATATCATACTTCATGGTTATACGGGGTAGGTCGATCTTGTTCGGTCGTTTATGTTTTGTATCTTCGAGTATTAATCGCGTCGTTTAGTATTTATGATACGTGATGCGACGTTATGCGACCTCACGCTACCGTGCAAGGCCGTGTAATTAATATACCGCATCGACGAAACAAATTACGCGTGGCAATAGAATTGATGAATTTATAACTCGCGCGAAATATGCGTCGTATGCGTTGCCCCGATTCGCACTGAATCTTGCTGTATAGCGACAGTCTACAGGGTGTCCGAAACAAGTGTTCCATAATTTGGGGAATACTTAGTGATCATTAAAACGACAATGGAATAATATGTATAACGTTGCTTAAAAGCCTTCGGACACTCGATTTTAACAGGTCTTTTGTATTTTATCTTTGGAGTACAAAATGAATTTTGAATCCTACGCTTTTATTTTAATATTGCTTTCAAATATGTTGTACAATTTACAACAGTTTTATTTTATTTATTAATGACTACTAACTTTGGTTCCTCTTGAAGTATTTTTATCTTTAACAATTTTTCATTGCTGGTGGGATCTATAAATTATGTTTACTTGGATTGACATTTTGTTTAAATAATTTTGTTGTAGTTAATGGAAACTCTACAAGAGTTTTAAGGATATGAAAATTAGCACATGCTATGGACAAGAAACATGACTGGTATATCGTTGAGGGAAAGATACTTTTTTTTTGTTTTTTTTTTTTAGACTTTGTAAAATATAGAGTCACATTATAGTTCTTGCTTAGGAATATATTTACCATATTTTATGTATTCAAGTTTGTAAATTAAAATTAATTGGAATAATTTTAGACCTGAAGGTGATTAAATTCAAATGTGGAATGGTTACAATAAATTCTACTAGTGTTATGCCTTACAGATGTTGTCGCTTGAACATATCCATTTATATTCACTAACTGTCTTATGACTTTTGAGCAACAGCATACATGTAAAATTAAATGAAATCGCTTATTCTGGTACCTTAAATGGTCTTCCTTCTCGTAGTATGTTCTACAAAAACGTTATCTTGATTTACATATATCCTTCAAAATTCTTTCTTCCAGACGCATATAAATAAAAACTAGTTGTCCATTGTAACACAAACTAAATTCCCAAAATAAATGGATAGAATTCAAACTATAAGCCTAGGGAACACATCTCTAAATTTTCAAAAGCCATTGAGATTTAAAAAAAGAAAAACATTTTAAATACCAAGTTAGAATTAAAATTCTTAGAAAATAATATTGTGATATCCAAGAAATACTCGAGGCGAAGGAATTACTCTCAAAACTTTCCGTGGGAGGTACACAAATTTTTAAGAGTAATTCAAGTTTATATGCAGATGAAAATTCTCGCGATCCCGAATTCGGCGACTTTGTTACGAGGCCAGTGAAAGGGGTTGCGCGATATTAGACGTTCCGCACGTCTCGGTCGGCTTCTACGCGAGGCGTGAAAGGGCGGAAAGCTCTGGAGGATGAAGAGACTCCGTTTCTCCTTTGATACCGGGATTTCTCCTCCACTTGGTAATCTACGTCGGCGAGCCGGTTAAATTCGCGAAAATCTCCGTCGGGAATTCGTTTCGCGATGAAAGACAAACCGTTCGAGGCGTTCGATTTCCGGTTTCACGGTATCACGGACGCGAAACGTCGAGGTCCCATCGATCCCTCGATTACCCCGTCGCGAACGATCGGTGTCCAGTTCAATTTGTTTCTCTGCCATCCCTCGAGTCTGAGATTAATCATTATTTCACGTGTATTTTTCGAAAAATAAATATTTGAATCAAATACTTATATAGAGAAAATGCAAACTACATAGGAGTAATAAGAAGAATGGGCTGAGATTAACGATATTTCTATTTATCCTAAACATAAAAGACGAGATCATGACTTTTTGAAAATGAAAGCAAATACTGATGTTTCATATTGGTGATTATGTTCATACTGTACATGACTACATGTCATACTTTCATGTTTTATACAAAAAGAGAACATGGCTTTTTATAAATGAAAGCGAATACTGATGTTTCATGTTGATGATTATGTTCATACATGTCATACTTTTATGTTTTATACGAAAAGAGAACATGGGTTTTCAAAAAGAAAGTGAATATTAATATTTCATGTTCATGGTTATGTTCATATCATCTTTTCATGTTCATGGTCATGTTCATGCCATCCCTTCATGTTTTATACAAAAAGAGAACGAGGCTTTTCAAAAAGAAAGTGAATATTAATATTTCATGCTCATGGTTATGTTCATATTACTTTTTCATGTTCATGGTCATGCTCACGATAATGTTCGTGTCATTCTTTCATCTTTTATACACAAATAGACCGCGGCTTTTAAAAAATGAAAGTGAATATTGATGTTTCGTGGTCACGGTTGTATTCACGTTCGTTTCCACATTTAAAATATTCCCCACCGAAATTACTTAATTCTCAGGGAACCTCACCCGCCACAATAGAGTAACTACATGGCCAAACTTCAATTTCGATCGATCTTTTTTTCCCCGCGATACGTCGATTTCCGTTCATGAAATATCGAACACCGCCCCGACGCGCGCGAAATTTCGTTCACGAATTCCGTTCTCGTTCAGATCGCCGACAAATTGCTCCGTTCCAGTGTCATCTTACGGTGGTGCATTCTAGCTGAAAGAAGTGCGTCGAGGAATTTTAAGTGACGTTCCGTAGTGCCGCAGGTGCGAAACAGTCTCATGTGTCACAGCCCGTGCCGACTAGCCAGCTAAGAGAAGCGAAGAGCACCGGGAGAAATTCCTCTAACCAACTCGAAGAAACGGTGAGTCAAGTAGCGAGATAAAGTTTAATGAGCAGGGGAAGGGTGGAGGGGGTTTTACGCCCAAGCAACTTTTGATGCATGATCCGTACCGAAAGTTGCTGTTGTAGCCCTCGAGGCGCTACATGTACTCCTGACGCGTCGTCGGGCTCGTTTAGCATTTATCAATTTTCTGATGAGTCTAAATGTCGATACTGTTCTAATTATCAAGGGAAATATTAAACGAGGACAAGAATATTTATAATAACTGTCGTCAGTCATGGATGATTATGATTAGACTGTGGATGTTTATGCAAGTTCATATTTTGATAGATATAGAAAATTGATTTAAATTTAAATGGTAGGATGTATCATTTTCTAAGGTGTTATTGATATTTTATGTATTGTGTTGTCCAGAAAGTTCGTGCCAATTTTCAAGAAAAATTCAAAGGCACATTTGAATTTTGATATATATTTATTGAATTATATAAATACCATTTTGTTCCACGACCTTTCCACGTTTTAAGGGCAGCACCCATGTTAATTGTTTCGTGTACCACCTACCAAAAATCGGCACGGACTTTCCAGACAAACTAATGTATTTGCATTCGTGCTTATTCTAATGGATTTCTCCGTATCTTATCATCCGCAAGCTATTTGTAATACATTACTTTCATGTAATAATTTATGCAAATAGATATAACTGTCTGAACGATAATTGTATAGTGGGAGTATTAAAAAAGCCGAGTGCCAATTTCGTAATTTTCCTAATTACGAAAAGAAGATATTTAATCTGCTTCTACTTCATGCTGCCATGTTAATCAATTTTTATAAATAAAACTACACCAACATCGTTTTAAAGACATGATTTTACAGAAAGTAGTAGAAAAATATTAAATATCACTATCTTTTTTTTATTCCAAGTGCCTTTGTTGACTCTTCGTGCAATAAAATTATAAATATTAAACCTAGGGTCCCGCTATAATATTTCATAAAAATAATTCGTATGTCCATTCGTAATCCTCCACCTAATCGTAGAAAAGTCTAAATATCTCCCATCTCGGAGCTTACAATTAGTCTCTTCGGTGCTTCCATCTTGCAAATGATGAAAATCATGATTGGAGGAATGTAATTTTCAAAGAGAATGAAAAGGACAATGAACGACCAGAGGCTACTGGTCTTTAAATAAGCGGGCAATTACTTCCATTCCACTAATGTTAACTTTCTTCAGGGCATGGGAGAGGGATAGAACTGTACTTGATAACTTTGATATACGAATGGAAATTGCCAATTACGAATTCTCCTAGAGAATTGTTGTAACTATGCACAGCAATGTATGCTGGCGAATAGTGATTTCGATCTCTAGAGAAAGGGGTAACTTTCAGGAACGTGCACACAGACAATTTATTGCGATGTACCCAATGTCTTCCAAAAATTGATACGAACAAAACCATACTCAGATAAACAATATTATACGAGGAGAGCTTAGAAATTTACATGAATTTTCTGTTGTAATAATTAAATTTTAAGGGGTGAAAGCAAGTTCTAAATATTCATCTCCTAATGCTATTTTCAAAACAATTCCAAATGCAAGGAAGTTTGCCAAACAAATACTAAACTTTAAGGAAAATTGAAAATACTATTGTCCATCTTTATACTCGGCACTTTTGAAAGACGAAATAGTGAATTATTTTTACCTTCAATTTATAACTAATCTCAGGTACACACATTGCAAATTAAAGAAGTAAAATGAATAATCGTAGAAATCTCCAATAGACAATTAAAACGATAAACCAATTTACAGCATCACGAAAAAAGATTGTTGGAAGTTACGGGTAATCGGAAGATAATTTTATTAAATGTTTTCGGTATCGTTAGGATCGAAGTGGGCTTATCACGGTTAATGAAATTATAAAGCGTTAAACTTGTCGAACGAACTTTCAAGCTATTTGATTAAACTTATTTTGATTATCCCCACAGTGACGTTGGAACGAAGTTCGCGATCACGTCAAAGGATATTGAAGATAAGGTACTTTACTTTTGATAACGTTCGAAGATTGCTGTTACAATCTCCACGGTATTCCTACCGACAAAGAAGTTATTGCTACCATCGTGTAACGAAGCTCTTAGAGCCGAGCAACCTTCTTCGGAATATAGTTTCACATTGTTCGGAATAGCAGAAATATTTTAGATAAAGGAAGCTACTTGCTCCGTGTATACGGTGGAGCGAAATTCGAGGCGAAACGAGAAAGGAGATGACTCCACTTGCCAAGAGATAACGAAAACATACAATAAATTTTTCGTCGAACAGGGTTTCGCTTCCGAGAGAGGAAGAGATCAATTGGGTAAACGCGTGCCGATGCTTGGCTTCGATTGTGCATAAAAGTAATCGTTTTCAATAGAAAGTAATACTTTTCGAGTGGAGAGTGTTAAATGTCTGATCGCAACTTGGCCACATGCTCGCATTCGCCAAGAAATTATAGGATGTTCATTCGAAATCGAAATCGAATCCGAATGAAATTGAAACATATAGTGAAATCCATTGATCTACATATTTTATTATCAATAGAATTCCAAAGCTTTTTTTCAACGAAAGATTTGTTACGAAGAACATTAATTTTATAATATTATTTAAAAATATAAATTAGGACAAATAACTTCAGAAGAGAAGCACACTATACCCACTGTTCTGTAGTAACACACAGAAAATGGACTTTAATTTTGAAAAAAAAAAAATACTATAATTTAGCAATGAGTAAAATAATTAAATAATATCAGCACGCCATGCTCGCTGTTCTTTAGTAACTCTTAGGAAAGAATTATAATTTGGTAATGAATAAGGTAATTAACATATTCGCGACCGGCAGATGTTTTACGTTTGTGCTACTAAGTACTGGCGAAAATAATAAAATTCTGAAGCTGAAAATCGCAAATTTGTCTCGTTAGGGTAAAGATAAAAATTACAGAATATATTTTGAAATATTAATGTTGTAATTATATAGTGTATAGAGTAAAAAGATTTTCATAATTTGGAATAGAAAACAGGAATAGAATTTGAAGTGACGTGAATACGCGTCAACGACCGCGAATGTGTTAAGTTACAAGGTAGAGAAATATTTTTTTCGTCACTTAATATCACACATTCAAAATGGCCTTTTTTTATGAGCACGAACAAATGTCCCAATTCGGCGTTTATCGAAACGAACAGAGTGAACATCGATGCCATAGATGCGTCGAAGCCAGACCAACGAATGAATTTACCGATCATTTGCTCGCTAATTCACCTATGCGACCAGTGTAATCCGGTTATGTTGCTGAAACCGCAGGAATGTTCGGGTACGTACCTGTGCGGCTAATAGAACCTCTACTATATTCCGTGGCCACGTGTTTGTGTGTGTCCACGATTATGCGTGCGCATGGGGTGACCAAAGTCGGTGGTATGCGCGCCTCAACCCTGAACAAAGGGGTCAGAAAGAAAAGAAATGGGTCAATGTGATTCCACCAACTCTTTCTATCTCCCCTTTGCGATCACATTCGCGATTTAACTTCTTATACCGCGTTACACCCTGTTGTTAGGTGTGTTTTACGAACCTCCATTGTGCTTTATCTGCATTCAACCATTTTTCTTGCGTTTAAATGAAATCTACTCTGTAATGGGGCTCTGTGTGAGCTTTGTAAAATGAACCGACTCTTTTATCTGTTATGGAGTGCCGTGAGCTTCTAGTTGGATTTGATTGTGGCCAGATCAAAGACAAGTATAACGAATGAAATTAATAACGAAAGTATCAATTTTATTCTATACCACATTGGTATTATTAACATTTTATTGAACTTTGATATGTAAATTCTATTTCATATTACTGTAAATGTATTGTTTTTGTATATTGTACAATAATGTTTATGTTGCATTTGAGGATAAGAATAATCTTCAGGTGTAGTATAAATTATTGTACTTCTGTAGAAAACAGTACAAGTATATGTATAGTATATGTATAGAAAATTAAAGTTGACAATTTTTTTCTAAATCTTTCATTTTATTCTTGTATACTGTTCCTGAAGATGAAAAGATTCATCAAGTACATCAAAAATAATTTCACGATCCACAGAAACTATCACGTGTACAGAAATAAAACTGGCAATTTCTTCGCCAATTTCGATCGTCTATATACAATTATATTTCTCTGTACTGAAAGCAATAGATTTTTAATGTTTTCATTGAATCAGATGACAAAAATCTTCAAAATATAACAAAAATTATTTCTATAATAAAAACGCTACACCTGGTAAAATAATTTCTTCGTTACAATTTAGAAATATTTACTCGCGGGACTTTCACATTTTCACGTTACCTTTAAAGAATAAGCCAACATCAAAGAAATCGTTCCCAAAGCAACCAACGTGCACAATGCACTCCGATAAATAAGAAATACGCAAATTGGGAATGCATCGGCGAAACGAAAAGTTGCCAGACCAATTGAAGGGTGGCGCGAACCGCGCTGACGTTGTCGAAGGTAAAGAAAAATCACGAATAGGGGGGTGCACAGGAACGCCGTGCCCCGGCTCGATTATCGATTCCTCGCCCTGAAACTCCTCGCTACGTGTCCCGCAATCGAATTGGCCGGTTTGCCGGGGCTTGCTGAACGTTTGCCCGCCAATTTACTTAGGCACGACGTGCGTGAACCTGTGACAACCTCGTTAACGTTATCGGGTACACGGTAACGCGTAAATGCGCCGCGATTATCACCGGACGCAAATTGCACTTGGAGTTCAACCGAAAGATTTAGGTTTTATGCTGGACCCTCGACTGGGCGCGCATTCCGCGACTACAGGACTTGTCGAACGGTTTGAAACCTGTCGTATTCATCTGGGATTGCGATGGGATCCATTTAATGGGGAAGGAGAGAGAGAAAGGAAGAAAAAAGTGGTACCACTTAAGGTATTTGGATTATTTTTATATGCGCATAGAAATAGAAAGATGAGAATTTTGTAGGATGATGCAAGAATTATTACAACTTTATTTATTTATCATTATTGGACATTTTCGTTCGAATTTATGAGAATGAGTCTATTAAAATTAATGTATGGAGAGGTGTAATAATCTCTTTCGATAATATTTGTATTTCCATATATTAATTTTAGTAAGTTCTTTGTAAGTAAACTTGAATAGGCATGTCCAATACGTAATAATAAATAAAGTATGTTTATCTATACGAACATGAAACATGAATAAATAAAATACAGAAATCTGATTCTGACACTGCAGAGGAACCTATGATTATTGTACTCAAATATAATAAACAGTAATTATACAAATAATAATAATGAAAAGAATAAGTAACTAGTGTAAAGTAAAGAATAAGAATAATAAATAATAAACTTAACGATATAAATAACGAAAATTGGTCCCAAACAAAAGCTACGTGTCCTCATCGTCATCTAGATAGATCCACAGCCCTTTGCTGCTGGTTCTATATGCAATTATTTCCGCATTCACGTCTTCCTGCACGCTTTCATATATAAATTCTTTCACAGCACCTCGAGAAAGCTCACTCGGCGTACAAGAGTACGGCATTCATATTCTTCAGAATATTCAGTTGACCTATTTAATACATTTTCTTTTCACATAGCATACACTATTTCAAATAACACTACTGCAAATGCTACTTGGTTTATGACAGATCCAACTGAACGATGGTAGCAATCGGGTTAGTAAATTATTCTCCCAACAAGATGCCTTATATTTGTTTCTACCATTCTCGAGGAAACATAACTCAATATTCGTATCTTTTTTAATTTTCTATATAGGTAATAGACGTTTGCAGTACCTTGTTAGCTCAATCTTAATACAGTTTACATACATATTATTATAAATTTCAAATATTACAAATCTTTCTCATTTTTGATCAAAGTTGCTTACTCGATAGGAACTTTCGTCAACGTCCACGCTTGTTCGTCCACACGTTTGTCTTTACATGCAGCGTTTATGTAATTCCACGTGGAACGAATTCGCAACAATACATAGAGATAAAACGATCGAGGAACCTGGGGTCGCGCATCGAACCACAAAACATCGTGAAATAATTGCGGCTGCGGTATCGCGTCTGTCAGTTAAGCCGTCATTACAATGGCGTTCCGTGTTCTGCGGACACAGCGAATCGTGCCATTTCCTCGATATTATTCCAAACCCATTCCCTTTCGTTCACTTTCTGATTTGCATGATCATTCGGGGACGTCGGTCGCTGTTTTCCTCGATTTATCCGTAACAAAGACGATCTGGTACCGGAATATCGAAAGGAAACAATGGTTAGACGTCTAATTTATACAGTATGTAATATTTTACTGTGAAACCATATTTTAAATACGTTTTAAAGTGTAACCTAAGTGTTTTATTATTGAATTAAAGTTTGGAGATTTCATTTAATATAAGATGTAGATTAAATGTCATTTTTATTTTGAATTAAACCTTCGAGAATCAAATGTAATCTATTTATTTACCTATTAGAATTATTGACCACAACCCAACGCAAAGCTCCGTTGCCAATTCGGCAATCCCTCAAGAGACTAACTGTCGCGCGCATCATGAATCCGTAAAAAAGGTTTCGGTGTGATTTGAAATTGATTTTCCATGGGTAGCGGCGATTCAATGTCGAAACGCAAACGGCGACCGCTGAAAAATTCACGCAGCTCGCGCGTGTGCACGCGTAAAAATTTCAGTTGGCCGCGAGCCGCGCAAGGTGTCCACCGCGAAACGCTGCGTCGTTTGCGGAAACAACGAACGCTGGGTGGTAATTGTACCGCAATCGACGTGTAACCGTAGGCATACACGAATCCGAATACGCGACTCTGCAGCGTTTAATTGACCCTAGGTTACCGGCGACCACGATATATTCAATTGCTAATGCTTTCTAATGACAGTCTACA
The DNA here is from genome assembly GCF_026225885.1 of Hylaeus anthracinus. Taxonomy (NCBI): domain Eukaryota; kingdom Metazoa; phylum Arthropoda; class Insecta; order Hymenoptera; family Colletidae; genus Hylaeus; species Hylaeus anthracinus. Next base: position 4,575,033 of record NW_026535289.1, on the reverse strand, counting down.
AACGTTCCCCCAGGCTCCCAGGCGACAGTTTATTATTTTACATATTTGAATTTAGCAAATTGACAACAATGGAACGGTGGAAAAATTCAGTTTAGTTAACGGGATATTAATTCAACCATTTTTTGGTATGAATCTATGTAAAGTTATACAAATTTTGTAGTACTGTCCAAAATATTAGGTACGGGAAAAAGTTCGTACCCCATTAAAACATAATTCATATGCTCAGAACTTTTTTGGAACGTTATCTCATTCAACAAAGTGTTCAACATTTATATGTACAACTTTCTTCTATCGTTCTACAGGCGTGTACGTTCCTTTTTTTTTGTAAAAGTCTTGAGTTTTATTTATTGAAAATAAATTAATTGCCTTCGGTATCGTTTTTAAGGTTACTGTTTACTATAAAGTTGGACATCGATAAAATTGAGCGATAGTCATTAAGAGACACATGAAGTAAAACTTCATATTCAACATCATTTATTTTAACCGACTTCGAAAAGGAGGAGGTTACTCAATTCGACATGTATATTTTTTTTTTTTAACTAAAGAATTACAAAGTATACAGTATGTATATATATATATATATATATGATACGAACATGAAGCTTTTTGCTGATACCGACTGTATACACATTTGTAAATTAATAAACGAAAAAACTGCACTCAATACATTATAGATTGTATAGTGGAAAGTCCAATGCAGCACATAGTGTATTAATTGAAAAATCCAAATGTACAATAAATTATGTGTAAATGGTAAAGATTCAGAAGTGTTAATCTTAGTATTTAGTTTTAGTTTATCTCAGACTGTACAAAGTTATATTTATAATAATAGTCGCTGGAGTTACTCTGAAATTGCAATCTGTTAATGCTATACGATAGTAAAACGTTATTCGACCATAGAAAATCAATTTATTAATAAAAAATAAATGAACAAAATAAAATTTAGTATTTCACTATTTATTTCATTTTGATGAATGTTTTCCACTTTTATGAATATAGAACAACTTTCAAACATCAAATTTCAATTATGTTCAGAAACTGTTCAGAAATTGTTGATATGAATTCTGACTTTTACGAGAGCAAGTACCTCCTATCACGTTAATAAGATGTTTTTTGATCGACATCCACTGATTGTATCTCTTCGTCTCGCTTCGTGGCGCACGTGTCACTCCCAAAGAGAAACGACGCATTCGAGTAAAACGTTCGTCGAGCTTCAACTTTCTATCGCTTTGATTATGACTCTATCGCTCGATTGCATTACGTTACCGTCCGTTTCATTTGTACAATTGCATGCTAGCAGGGGACATTCACGTTTGTTCCTTGACGCGCTCCAACGTAATGCTTTCGCTAGGAAGAGTGACTAGAACAATATTTTTGAACCTTTGTAACCTCGTCGCACGCCGTGAAAGAAAATGCTTCCAAAGAGCCGTGTTTTACTACACTTTCTCGATCGCTTTTAATTTTTGTAATTGTTATACAGCATCGTGAAATAAATTTCTATTTGTTAAAAAATTTTTTAAAGGCGTGAAAAATTGCAGGTCGGTTTACCTGTTTTCCATAAAAACGTTCGATAGATGCAAGTGCAAAGTTAATGGAAAAATATGCGTTCAAGTGAGTACTGAAAAATGAGTCATGAAAACTGAATGGTTCCACGCGAAACTACAAAAGGGACCTGCAGTAGCCATAACTTTGCATTCCCGTTTCATCGTTTCAGAGCATATTTGGATCGTATGAAAAAATACGTGAATTTTATCACTCGATGTTCCATATAAAAACTCTTAATTTTCGCAAGATCCACCGAGGTATTTTAATAGCCCGTGATAGCATAATATAGAAAAAGACAAGCCCGGTACGGTCTTGAATTTATAATAATTTCAGTAAAAAGAGTTTGGTAATAAATTTCTTGTAAAATATAAATTCACGGAGGAAGATGTTTAGTTTGAATTAAATACCAGTTTAAATATTTTCTAAACATTTGGATTCTCTTTTATAGGACATAGTAAAAAATGATCAATCTTCAGATGAAATATTCGAGTCGAAAAGTCGTGATAAAAGTCGCTAGTTGTATTCATTCGTTATATCGACGAACAAATTGAATCACAGCTGAGCGCTCGATGTTTACGAACGTCTGCAGGACGGAAAATTACAGGAATATTCCAATTCCGTTTTCAATATCACAGCAATATTTCTGTGCAATATCGCGTTGAACGAATTATAAAAGGATTCTCGCAAATGTATTATACTTATAACGCATACACATAGTCGTTTATGAAATTCGCATAATATATAATACTAAACATTTTTAAATATACTTTCGTACAATATAGTGTATTTATTTGTCGGTGTAATTCTAGATTCACATATAAATTCGAAACTTATATACAGAGTTAATTCAGCCATATGTATTTCAATTTATAAGTTTTTGTTTACTAATAAGTATGGATCTACATCCCATTAAAACATTAAGTTAATGATATTTACTAAACGAATTAAGAGGATTTTGTGTCGATTAAGGGTGAATTGTACCGCGTTTGCAAGGGATTAAGTAAATAACATTTATTTCGCGTATCAATTGTCAGGTTTTGAGGAAAATATTCTATCGAAGCGGGTATCGCTGTAAGAAAGTAACGATGCAAATAGTGACTGAGCAGATACAAAATTCGTTAAATAAATATTAAACAGTACCGTGTATAAATGTTTTATTAAAGCAGTGTCGGGTATCGTTTATCGATAGAACGATGTACGCGTATTAAAACCTTCATAAAAAATGTAATTATATTTTACACCATGTGACTTGGTATGAGATTGAACGTTTAATATAAAGAAAACTTTGGCTGGCTAGGAAATATAGTAAAAAATGTTAACGAACACTAGGATATCCGTTACAAATGTAGTTAAACGAAAAATGAAACTCCACTAATGAGTTTCTCGTGAAAAAGTGGATGATTTTATTCGTAAATGAGACAAAAAGTAATCTTGAAATCAGCCTTGAATACCACACTTCGAGGAACGAGTGTTTGATTAGTCTTTCTCATTCGACGTTGGAGACGTGAATACTTATAAACAATCGTAATTAGGCTTTAAATGTGAAGATAAGATACCTATAGGAAGTCAAATGTTTACTTGAATTGCACTGAATCTATAAATAAAAATAATGATTTTCAGCTTATCGGAGTGTTTCACTACTCTTAAATCGAACTGATAGTAAAATTACTTAATATATTATTGTAGAAATTGATATTATGCTTCTCTAAGATAAATTTACAATTTATTCGTAAAAAAAAAATATCTAACTCTCAATCTTCCCCGAGTCACATATCAGAAGACATTATATAATAATATAAATAATTTAATGTGAAAACAGAACATTAATTTCTACATCTAAATTGTGTCTCTCTCAGGTAAATTTACAATTTATTTGTTAAACAGAAAATCGTCTAACTTTCAATCTTCCCTAAGTCATACATCAGAAGACATATAATAACATAAATAATTGAAGGCAGAAAATTAATTTCTACACCTAATACAAACCATTATAAAATATTCTATATCTTGATCAAGCTAATGTTGCACTCCCTTCATTAAATAACAATCTGAATGTAATTAAGGTGTAAGTAAAGAAGCAAAAATTGAGCTGTACCATAATTTCGCACAGTTCCGATAAAATGGACACACATGCATGAATCATTCTGCATAGCAAGCGAGTTTCTTCGCCTGCTCGACCAGTGATATCACGGAGACACGATTCGAGGCCTAATTATTCCGGCTCGGTAACTGTCCCGATGCTTAACGCTAATGCTTTCTAATGCCCGTCGCCGTGTTCTTTTGTTCGAGAGACGGAATGCATCCGGTAGCTGCGAGTGTAGGAAAAATTGCACCCTCAATTCCCAAGTATTCGCGATTCTGCAACGTTGATTATCCTCCATGCTCGAATATAAGAGGACGTCCTATATCTTCAAAACTAGGTGGCATTGCTGTTTTTCGTCTTCGACAGCAAATCTCACTTTTCTTAACCAAATTAGTATATGCCTTTATTATATATGTATATGTAGTAATGGTTATAAACATTGTATTATTGTACCATTTCTTGAAAATAAAGTTCATAGAATACGTGAGTAGTTTGCAATTGTGGTAAGAGGATACACTGAATTGTTTCTATGTAACAATTTATATTAGGTTGCCCAGAAAGTTCGTGCCAATTTCTAAGAAACATTCAAAGACACGTTTGAATTTTAATACATATTTATTGAATTACATAGGCGCCATTTTGTTCCACAACTTTTCCACCTTTTAAGGAATGTATGCATGTTATTTGTTTTCAACCACTTCGATATATTCAAACCTGTACCACCTACCAAAAATCGACATGGACTTTCCGGACAACCCAATATTTTCTTTAATACTTGATAGCAAACAGTAATTACTAGTCGTGTGAAAGTTGAATCACTAATGCAATTTCTTTGACCACTGCTATATACGTTCTTCGTATATTAAAAATAATACATTCTCTTTTCGAACGTCGCAATTATGAAACGACATATAAAATGTAGTTAACTCTTTGAGGTGCACGATTATAAAAGAAAAAGAAAATTCAAGCTGCACAGAAGCACAGTGTCAACAACTTGCTAACCCGTTTTGATTTGCATACATTTCTGATTCCACTTATTGTACTTTTAGCGTTGGTTCATAGTATTGCCACGCGAATGAAAAACTTTAAATAAAATAGTAAAGCTAAGCAAAAGGCGGGGTAGTTTTTAACCCACCTAACATCAAAGAGTTAAACAAGAATCTACTTCAGCATTAAACACAAATGGATTAGAAAAAGAACTGTTGTTCAAACGCAGAGTCTTGCAATTGACAAATATAATACTTACTGAAAGGTAAACTAAACGGATAATAATAGAACGTCCGTTTGCTATGACACGAAACGGAAAGTGAGTCGACGATATATGATCGATCTATTTACACGGAATCGCGTTAATTCGCTGCCGCGTGATGGAATAATTTCGTCGACGCGCGATGATTTTTCGCGGCAAATAACGCAACATCGCTCCAATTCGAGCGTGTTTTCGCAGCTAATTGCCGCGACGTTCTTGCGCGTAATTATCCAATGGTAAACTGAAACGATTCGACGGAACCGAAGGGAAGGTGGGAAAAAAAAATAACGAGGACCCGAAAATTAAAGGACAGCGGATAAAATAAAATTTCCCGACCGTTGTTGGACTTGCTAATGAACGAATTTGCGCGTCGCTAATTAGCGGCGTCGGATTTGACGTAAAAGCGGGCGGTAAATTTCGTGCCTCGTGATTCGTCCTTGCCACGGCGAATTTTCGTTCGGTTACGACCAGGGGATATCTCGTACGGTCACTAAATACTCGCTACGGCAATATCCTGTTTCCGATAGTACGCCGTTTAAACGTTAACCTCGTTGCATGTCGTTACGAAACAATTATGTAAGGTCACCGTGTGGCAGTGAATGCGACCAGGTGGCTTTATTGTTCCCACGTCGAATGCATAAAAGTACTTCCTTCTCTTTGCTCGCGGTGAAAACGCACCGCTGATGCAAGAGCTGAATGCCTCGATCGATTTACTTTTCCCTTCGCCAGCCCTGGAATTCGATGCTTTTAACTCCTTCTAGAGGCGTACAATTTCGAAGAAAAATAAAACTCGTGCAGTAGCGGGAGAACAATGTCGACAGCTTACTAATATACTTGTGGGAATTTTTGTTTTCGGTTATTCAACGTTTTGACGTAGTTTCTAACATTGGCAGGTCAAAGAACTCTGAGTTAACTGTTAGAGATGAGTTAAGAATTTTTAATTAATTTTTAATTCAGCTGACCAAGAAGAGTTAAAAACGGGGAAGGTACTTTGGACGTGTGCAATTTATAGCTGTATTTAGCAATCTTTTTTTTAAACTGGCTAATAATGTACTAATAAATATTCGACACTCTATTTAGCGTAGTGTATGTTTTATTAATTAAGTTATACAGTAACTAGCCTCGCTAGCTCATTTACGACTAGAATAATTAATTAGGGAGTTTCTTGGGCTGCTGTAGCTTTTAGAATAAAAAGCAATACAGTACGATGCAATCGATGGTGGACACGTAAAAAAACTCGTTCGCGAGTCGCAACCTTAATAGCAATTCATTAACGAATATTGTTCGACTTGACTGCATGTTCAACTTTATCAGATGTTGCGAGACAACTTTGAATTATATTAATGGTTCGAAAGCTGTTTAGATCAACAGATGCATTCGACGTGTACATACAATCTTTCCTAACGAAGTCTAAACACCACAAGAGATTCGAAGAGAAAATAGTGCTATACTGCTATTAGCTATATGCGTAAGTTTCATAAAACAATATATTGGCATTTCTGAATCAGTCCTCTAAGGGCCCGCGTAATTTTCAGGTCACATGCTAATATATCGATATTTCGTCAAATAATTTTAGTTTTTTCGTAAGATGACGTATACGTACGTTTTAATTATACAGGGTGAGTCCGAAGAAAGAGAACACCTAAATATCTCCGTTACATTTCGTTGTACAAAGAAACTTCTTAGGACAAAGTTACACTATTTAAAGGGCCACATATAACGGTCTAAGGGAAAAAATTTTCAAGGTCTTTTTTTTATAAAATTTCAAGGAAATCGATATTTTTTTTAACAGAATGATATATTTTCGTTAACGTAATGTTGTAGGTAACAAAATAACGAATTCATCCATGTACTACAATATGACCTACAAATGACCTTCAACCCAGAAAAATGGAATAAATAAAATTCAACGTGTAAGATTGGAAATCTTAGGAAACATTAGAATTAGAAATCAGAGAGCAAGAACGTCTTCAGACCGATCAGCAGTTGGAAACACGAATGTGTACAAAGGTATAGATAAAGGTATATCATACATGTCTTCCTGGTAACACCGAATCTGTTCTTGTGTTGTGTATTGCGATACATTTGAATGTATAACAGCTCAAGTTAATATTAATTTGAATATTCAAAATATTTTGAACATTTTGCGTAACAGGAATAAAGCAAATGAATCTTACACGTTGAATTTTATTTATTCCATTTTTCTGGGTTGAAGGTCATTTGTAGATAATATTGTAGTATATGGATGAATTCGTTATTTTGTCAGCTACAACATTACGTTAACGAAAATATATCATTCCATTAAAAAGAATATCGATTACCTTGAAATTTTATAAAAAAAAGATCTTGAAAATTTTTTCCCTTAGACCGTTACATGTGGCCCTTCAAATAGTGTAACTTTGCCCTAAGAAGTTTCTTTGTACAACGAAATGTAACGGAGATATTTAGGTGTTTTGTTTCTTTGGACTCACCCTGTATAATGTGTCTGGTAACTAGACTGCGAATCTTTATGCATTTATAAGAAATTTTAATGTGAAGAATATAAAAAAGATTGAAAGTAAAGTTCATGTTATAATATTTGCAGAATAAAATAAATTCCTATATAGGTTTAACTTTTGTAGGCACGTTCGCAAAGATTTTATTTTGCATAAAGATCCGCAGTGTACTGATAACTAATAACAATATTGATGATCGTTGGCATCAATCTAAAATATCAAAATAAATGTCTTACAAATTGTCTGCAGAAACAATAATTTGGCCCATAGAGAGTTAACGAAAAATGTATTTAATGTTGAAGTGACTGATCAACCTGCGTCCAATAAATAAAAAATAAATTTTTAACATAACATCATTTTTCAATTCATTGAAAATGTATAGATTTCATTTGGTTAATAAAGTAATTCAGCTCGAAAGCATGCGAAACGTTTGCATACACCTAGTATAATATTATAATATAATATTCCATTATAATATATAAACCAGAGTTATGTGATCGAGAATCTAGACAGCTGATCATAGACAGGAATATTAACAGATTATTGACCGGTCACGAGTAAACTGGTGTTTGCACTTGCATTATTTTTTCCAATTGATGAAACTCAGGGCGATGTAGAATATTGCAAAAGCTTTGCTTATCGTGTTTAGTCCTGTCGGTTTTTGAAAACTTTTCTCCGTATTTAGGTTTATATCATTCAGTAGTTCACTAGTAAAAAAATTACGAAATATTAGATTCTCCCAAAAGTTTTATGTTTCATGTTACCCTTCTTGTACGGTGTAATCTGCTCCATCGCTGTTGTGACATAAACATCTAAGGAATTAGGTTGTCTAGTTATATAAACATTGCCACTCAAAATAACTGACAACGAGTGCCAGTCACGAAAGAAACTTTAGAGACAGCTTGATAATAGCCGGTGACATGAAGTCGATTCTGTGTAAAATTGCCGGTCAACAATGTGTTAATAATAACGGTCATGCAAAGTAAATATACCGTTTGAAACGTCGAGTATAACAAGTGACATCATGTGCCAAGCGCTGCGACAATAAAGATCAAGTGTAAACCTGTTTCGAGCTGAGCATAGTTGAAGTTGCAATCTGCACTCCATCGTAAAATGTTCATTTGTGTACATGTTCCGCAAGTGTAATCGATAACGTAGCTGGATTTCAATGAGCATACCAAAAAAGCAGAGTGGACTGAGGTAGCAGAGAAATTCAAACATTGCTGACGCGACAGGGACCACCGGATATGCCGTAACACGCAAACGATAGCGAAACTTCAACAATCGCCATAGAATCCTAGTAGACACACTCGCGTTTCGAAGTTGGCCAGATTAGGGCGAACATGTAGAACTTCCGAAATACGTGTCCTGATCCTGACTTAGTCGACCAGACTACGATGAGTCTGGAGCCCATTGAGTCCTTCTTCCATTCGGTCCACTCAGCGATTATCCGTCGATCATAGACTTCGAGTAGATCTGTTAGAACTCGTTTCTACATTCCGTTGACCCCTACAAGGTCGAAGAGGGACCATGAATCCGTGAACGATTGCGCGACCAGTGTGTGCATGATAGGAATATCAATCTGTCGAATCCAGGCCAAGAGACTGAATTGTTTCAGCGAACTCACGTTTGTTTCGTTACACATCCAGGTGTGCTTGGGAGATTTTATCGGTCTCCATGAAGGTTCGAGTCCCACGGGGCGTGGTTGAATTCAAATGATTAAGCAGAATCGGTTAGATGGGGTTCAGATTTCGACTTGGTCTCCCTCGCTCTCTCTCCGTTGACCAAGTTTGGTAGTGTCCAAGGAGTTCGAAATGTGTATTATCCGAGCTGTCTGCAGTTGGTTGGAATCATGCAGATCATTGTCTGTCTCAGTTCACGGAATATCGAAGTCTCTGGATATTTGAATGTTGGTTTGGTTTGCTTAAAATCGATGCGACGTTGGTTTAAATTAAAAGTATATATGTAGTATCATGTAGAGGGATATTTCTTATTAGTACTGATAAGAATAGAGATTTTTTGGGTAGATAATATTCTTTAGCACTGCTATTTTTGAATTTGTTAATTGGACTTATTGGAAGCACTTGAAATCATGTAGTTCACCTTTTGTGTGAGACTCAGTGTGCAGCATATTGAAATCACTATCTCGGAATTTAAGGATAAGTCTGTCAAAGATCGATGCACCTTGAGATTCATATGCTATCAGTTAATAAATAGACTCATCGGTATAATAAATAAATCTACTTATTTATATATTTTATGTATTTAATACATTCCATATATTTCACGTACGTCATATATTTTTATATATTTTATTATCTAATATATCAAAAAAATTAACGTACACTTTAGAATCAAATATTCCCGAGGAAGATCAGAAATCGAATTAAAAATAAGCATCTCGGGGAGAAATTTCAGACAAATAAATACACGTATCGTTTGCTTCATCAGCGAGCAAACGTTTGCTCGTTCGACCATAAAATTCATCGTTCAAAACGCAGCGTTTATTCACCTCTCAAGCAAGCAGCGAGTTAGCCGCGTCGTTGAAACGTCTATTACTGCAAAGTCGCTGGAGTGGTCGTCCGTGTTTCTCCCGTTGCTTTCCTCCGATATCGAAAGCAGTTCTCGTCGCGTCGATTCCCGGGCAATTTGCAGCTAATTGAAACGCATGGGTCACGAGCGCAAACAGCGTAAACTTTATTAGCGCGAAACGGCAATTGAAGTTTATACGTACAAGCGAAACAGATTTTTTATTCTTTCTTGTTCGTTTTAAACGACAAGAGAGAAAGTTTCGCTCGCGAACGGTCCGTGCTATTCGTACTCCCAGTAAAAAGCTACGCTCGTTACGAAGTCGCCGAGGTATTACAACGATGCGGAAGTCAGGAAGTAACGCGTGGCGATGTAAAGCGGACTTTCTTAAACTGTCGTGTCTCCCTGGGCGGGACAAGCAGCTACCCTATTTGGAGTTATCGTGCACCGCGTTAGGAGTGATACATGTTATTTGGCGAGCAGAGAAAGACGGAGCAAGGAGTGGTATGCCTGGGGAACTGACGCATTATGATTTCGCGAGACGAAATCGAATCGGCGGCTCCGTTTGACAAAAAATGTGGATGAAGAACATGTTTACGCTGAGGCATCGTTACCGAGACAAGGGAAGAAATAAATTACAGAACACGGCAGGAATATGAAATAAAAGAGTGAAAATTCTTAAATGTTATAGTATACGTATACTACAATTGCAAAATTCAGCATAGTAACAAAAATGGAGAACGAAAGTATAGTAATGCATCTATTAGACTTCATAACGGATTTAATATTAGTATAAGGTTATACACTTATCTCGAGAAATACTCTTATTAGTTTATTTGAAACTTGAGTACTTCTTGGTCTGAGAAATAAAATAGGAGAGTTAATTGTATACAATATAGTTTGTATTATACTTTCGTAACTTTCTTGTCAGAGGAAGATTATTCAGTTAATATCTATTATGAAATAAAAGTATGTATGTACAAATCTTAGGTATCTATGTATGATTTTGTTGTTTCCCCTTGATTTATTTGATAAAATTGCTTACTTTGATGTGTATGTCTAAAATAAAAACATGCATATATTTTTATATACGTACATAGAAAACAAAACAATAAAAAAAAAGATATATGTGTATATTTTCTGTTAGGGTACTCAAAGATATATTTTATTATTGGACGTTTAATTTTTTCTAATTATAATTACTGGTAATAATAAAAAGAACAAAAATTGGATAATCAGTTATTCACTACAGAATCTCTCGACAAGAGGAGTAAAAATTTTATGGTTTAACTGCACTGATAATGTTATTTCCGATGTACAGTTAGAGATATAAGAAAAGCGCGAAGAAAAATGGTCCCTGAAGAAGTTAAATTTATTATTATCGTTTGTGTAAGTTGAGCATTGCTTGAGTATAAAATCCTTTCAATCATTTTTTATATACTTCTTTCAGGCCTTCACTCGCTGGTTCCTCACATATATAATACACGAGTATATATAATTTAAATAAAATTTCATCACCGCGAACGTAATTTATTCCACCGGTTCGCCTTGCACGCGTTCTTCTGTATCGCCCCATTGTTTACGAGACACGCGTATGAAACTCATTGAAAAGTATAATTGAGAAGCTTAATTTATTATTGCCTTCGTGCGTTATAGTATGTTGCGTTTTATGCATGAGATGGCCCGCGTTTGGATTGCGCGCGGGAATAATTTCGACGAACGTTTATTGTTATTTACGCGTTTAATAATTTTCTATTTATATGAAATATCCGCGCAATACAGGGACAAAATGAAAGAAGGGAAGGAATATCGCGCATGTAACGTTCATTTGCCTTTTTACGGGTTCGGATCTCGAATCTGGAATTATTCGCGTATGAAAATGTAAATACAAAAATCCGACTGATGAAATATATTTCGATACGCTTCGGACGCGCTTGTAGGTCTGCGTTTGCGGAAATTTTAATATCAGCGCTCAGTCAATGTCATTTTTAGCAAATTGGACAGAAATCAGATATTTTCCATATCGTTAAAATAAAAATATAGCGAAGGGGAGATTGAAATGGTGGAAAACAAAAAAAAAAGTGAGCGTATAATTAATTACCAGAAGAGATTGTGAAGCATATAATTTGTTGGTATAACTCATTTTGTTTGTTAGGTAATTGGTTGTTGAAGTACATTTATTCTAAAACTACCAGTTTTCAAGATATTTAGCTGGTAAAATTTATAATGAAATGTATGCCAAATTTACAACGTACGCAATTACAATTACGTAGAAAAGGTATGAGAATTTTTTGATGAGTTTGCTCTTATGAGAAATATTAAAAATTGATTTCTGATCATGCTAATAATTCTGGCAAATATCAGAGTAAAATAATTCATTAACTAACTTCACCACCGTGAAAAAGCTTCAACGTAAGTCTTAAATACCCTAAGCTAAAATAAGGAAGAGAAGTTAAACAAGTTACCATATTGTAAAGAAGTTACAAAGTTACAAATTTAAATTCTCTAACGAGAGTCTTTTTTGCAATAAACCTCTGAAATCTCGGGACGATAGACTCGTGGTCCACAAGTTCGAACTTTTAACTTTTTCGCTTAATTTTCGTCGCGAAACTCGAAGAAACGCTTTCCGAAAAATGGAAACTTGTTAATCATCGTTCCATTCGTGGCTGTCATTAGGCCCTGTCGCGACAACCGTGCAAATTAGCGATTGTTCCTCGAGGATTCGAATTGTTGAGACGCGCTCATTGGCACCGTGAGAACAAAAAAGATGTCCTCCCCCTACTGGTTCAATTGTCTTTCGGCTAATGAGCGTTTCATCATCTGCTCGTCGGATTTCGCTTGATAAATAGCCGCCCTCTTGGCGAGTGCAAACTCGCCTCGCTAAAACGGATGTATTAATTTGTCATGGATTCGCGAAATCACCGCGCAGGATTGTCGGGAGTAAATCATACTGGACGTACAAAATTCCAAACAGTACGAGGGAGGGGACAATCGTGTTGATCCTATTTGTAGAATGTGTACTCTCGCGGATACGTATCGTCGATATATACGATATCTCGACCCGTTCCACCGACCGTGCAAATCCTTTCAGTGACTTTCAATTATGTCCCCGTTCATCTGGTTATTTCTTTTCTTTCGTTTGTAATTTTCACTTGGACGATCTTTAATTTGCGCGACAGCTTCGAAGAAACTATGACTTCGTCTTTTAAAGTCGGCGACCTTATGGTCAATTGTGAAAAAGTGGAAGAGGAATGGAAAGTTCAAACAGAGTTAAAACATCTTAATCGGAAGGTGAAAAGAAGGTAATGATCGAAAGTTGCGGAGTGAATTGGGAATTGTGACTAGTCTCGACGATTTTAGTATTGAAATACGATGTTATTTTCTAATTAAAGAAAATAAATCATTTATTTTTAGGGAAAATTTTTAAAATACTGGTGGAAAGAAGAGAAGTTAATTTAATAACGAAATAAGCAAAAGAAAACGGTAGGAATAAAATAAAGGTGAAGAAGTTGTCCATTATCTCTCAGGTTAAATAAACTACATCATAATCAACTAATCGTCTGACAGTATCCAAAGAAAATAATAAAGCACAACAATTATCTGATTATTAAAGACAGACAAATACTTTCATTCGACTTCGGAACAACTCATCCCAAAATTAAAAGAAGCAATGATCTCAGCAAATCGTGAAATTCTCCTCCCAAAGAACCTCTAGTCCGCAAACGCAACCTCCACGCATTATTCTAAGAGAAATAATAATAATGAAGTGTAAATAGAAAGTTGGGTCCTCGTGAAAGAAGAAATTCCATCTACAAGAGAAAAGACTCTCTTTAATACTCCATTAAATAATCGACGGTTCGGACCTCAAGTGTACCGATCGAAAAAGGAAAAAAAGTAAGCATATACTCATCCACGCTCTATTCGAAATCGTTTCTCCACAGAAAATTCTCCATCCTCTTCTTCTTTTTAAACGTGACAGCCTACTTTCGATGGCCCCATCGATCGTCTCGTTCGCCAGGGGAAACGATCGCTCGTTTCGATCGCTCGAAGGATCGAGCTATTGACCTGCGAGCTGAACAGGCGATCAGCAGACGCAGGAGATGGCTAGCTTACTGGTAGATTATGTTCACCTGCGTTCAGGTGATTTCGAAATCTCTCCGCGTCCTCGAGTGTACGACGTCGGTCGTGTCACGTGGTCCGAATGCTCGATCGACTTTTCGACGGCGATCAGCGACGCCCTGGAAAATGTAAATCCTGGCTTCAGGTGAGCAAACAGGTGCATTCGACCAGGGGATCAGGTTACGCGGGAGATCGACCAGGTTGCGTAGCGAACCGGTTCTCCAGCGATGGAATCTCAGGTGGAAGGCAGGCGTGCATCCTGCGTTCCGTTGCATGGACGGTTTGTCCCAGTAATATCTCCAGTGAACCCTAGGATCACTTCGGCGAGGCTTAGGTTCTTGAACACAAGTATACCAAGACTGTTAGAGACTGTTGCGATTTAAAATAGACGAAATTGAACGTTGTTCTTTGAGGTGATTTCAGATTTTTCTGTATCCTAATTCATTTGCATTGTACAAAGAATGGAAAATATGATCTGAGACTTAGATTTTTAAAGTACAAAGTGCCATAGTTGGAGAGTGTAGGTTACGATTTAAAATAGACAAAATTAAACTTAGTTTATTGAAGTGATTTCAGGTTTTTCTCTACCTTAATTCATTAACATTGTAGAAAAGAATAGGAAGTATGACCCAGGCGTCAAATTGAATTCGAGCACAAATATTTCAAACGGTATTTGAAACAATATTTCAGTGATTTCTGGAGAAGTTGAGAAAGACATTTAATTGATGAATGTCAGAAAATACAGCACAATCGAATAGAGTTTAAATTTTCAAATTGTATGCAAACAATCCTTAACAACAGAAATGAATTCCTCAAATTAGTAAATATATCAATAAAGTATAACATGTTAAATACATTATAATTAAATTGTAATCATTGACGTGGTCACTAATAACTTCGTAGTTGATGTAACCTTAAACAAAGTAATTTAAAAAAGAAGTTAAGGAAGAAAATTATGTGCATGTATCTGTCATCGTATATCGTACGTCACGAGTCAATTACTTCATCACAGGAATATCAAAGATCAAGTTTGTATATTTTAAAGAGTAGTTAGTCCATAAGCTTGACTATTGCATTTGATATCTAATAACACGATTCATATTCAATTCAACTCTCTTGATATGTCCTTGACTGTCACTATTCACTTCCTATATAGCGATGGAGGACAGTATGAGTCAGACTCGAAATGTCGCTTTTTGGTGAAGGTCACACATTACTAGTCAAACTCATAGTTTAGGCTAAATGGGTCAAGCAGATTGTCCAGGATGGAATTCTTATTAGATACTTCAACGCTATTTTCAATCACCCTTTTCCAAATAAAATGAATTCTTGTACTAAATTTATATATTTTTAGTCGCTGAACATATAATTCGAACTTTTAAGCATTCAACTACACCAATTAACAGTATAATAATATGAAAAGATTTAAGAGAAGACGTACATCAATAATAATAAAAATAAATCATTTTTCCAATGCCTACACTCGCCCCACTTTCATATCCATGGCAATCTTTCTTCCATTTCCACAGGTACTCTGAACCTAAATCCACGTTAACAGAAATTCGACCATTCCGTTCAGCGCGACGATATGAGCGCCACATTGTATCGCCGCCTTGAACGTCGCGGCGCAAGTGGCCGTGTTATCGCGTGAAATACTACGAGCATAAACGTAGCAGTGCTTTGAAAATACGAGAGTACGCGTTAGGTTGTCTCGTTGGGGACACCTAAGCGAAATGAAATAGAAGAAGGTGGGCGATTCAGGGCGGAATTGCCGCACGCGGAAAGAAAAGCGGTAAGAACGCTCTCGCGATCCTCCTCCTCGCTTGTTGTCCTGATATTGAGCACCTGTCCGCGCACCTGAATCACCTGGAACGTGCGTTTATCTGCGCATACGGACCTCAGGAGGCCTCCTCGCGATCTTTACCGCTCTGGTAGAAGAACTGCCGTTTTGTTTTAACCCTTCCAAACCTATGACTTCCCTTTCTAAACGGATCCACTAAGATACAAGTTACAAGATGGAATCTTGGTGAATTATCTTGAAGAGAATAAATTCTCCTAGACTCACCTGCCTTCGAGATCGACAGGTCAATTTATAAGACACGACAGTCGAGGATCTTTCTTTAACGCGTTGTAAAAGTTACGAGGTGCAAGGCATCATATGGAATTCATTGTTTTTTTTCATTAGTTAGAGAAATAAATTATTTTTGTTTAACTAATCGACATATTCTCTATTATATAAAATTCGTAGATTTATCAATTTTATTTGCGAAGCTTCAAATTGTAATGTGTACTGAGGAATAGTGTCTGCATGTTGCACAATTAATGTACGTCAATTTTAATGACATTGATATTTGTTGACAATGCACAGTACATCTGAATCGAAGTTTTGCCAAAATATTATTTTGAATATTCTTAGCTACATTGTTTCCCTTATTATTCGTGTGATAATCCTAAACTCTATCTAATATTTTTTCTTTTCAGATATTAATAATTTTCAATTGAAATTATAAATCGATTATGCTATATTTACCATAATTACTTATTTTAATAAATGTGCTTAGCTATATTTATTATGTAGTAAATTATTATTTTGTTTATTATATCTTTTACTCAAATGAATTATGTTTGTGATTTTATCTTTTCACCTCTAATTCAATAAAATTAATGAAATAAAATATCGAGTATAAAGATCAATGACACATTTGAAATAAAAATTGTACTCATAAAAGAGATCAATGATTTACAAAAGACGATTCAGAATATATTACAGTTGAATTGAAAATATATTCAAATGTGATAATTTAAAAGCGAGCCCATATTATTGATTTTATGCAGGCATTTTTTTTTCGCTTATTTTTATAGGTTGAGATGTACGAGCCATTTTAATGGAGTCATTAATTAGAGTGCTCTTCTGTTTAATTATTTAAAAACATTCAAACGAGTGTCCAGCGTCGTATAGTCGTTTAGTATTCATTGGGAACAGATGTATGTAACTGATACTGAATAACTGTAACGATCAAAAATACACGCTCTCTGTAAACAGCCTGATGAATAATATAATCCGCAGAGTGGTTCATCAAGTCTATTCTAAAATGCTGTCATCGATAAGCTCGAAATTCAGGAATAATGTTTGCATATTTATAAGAGAAAATTGTGGTTTATGGCTGCAGGGAACGAATTTATCCTTGGCAATATTTGATGCTCGGCAAATTTAAATAACACATCGGTAAATCAATACGTCACGAAAGAGTTAAAGAATGATGTATCGGCTGTCTGGTTTGTAGCACGATGAACTCTTTATTTCCTGGATAAAATTTCGTATCACTATGGAGGAGTAAGCCGGACGAACGTCAATTTTGAAACGTGAGTGCATTGTATCGTTAAATGAATATTCTAATATATTACAGAATAACCGAATCCGAATCTACAGGATTGACGATCACACTCTTTCATTAGTTTCTCTTTCGCAGGTTTTTGTAAATGTAAACACAAATGAGAACGAAAATTATGCGAAATTTTGCTGGTCTATAAAATATTATAATTCTGATGGAATTAGATATATTTATTTCGAGTAGAAATTAATTATTTCATCAAACAAACAGCGAATGAAACGTTGACAAATAAATGTAACATCTCTCCAAGGCCACTTTGTCATTTTGTGATTTGACATTTTCCAGCAAGACAATTGCCTCACTGGAAGTTATTTCGAACAATAGCTTCCCTCAATACTTATTAACGGTGAAAATTAAAAGTATTATTAGCGGGTAGTTACACATTTGCAATTAAATAATAATAAACAGTAATAGATTTTCGGCTTGTTGATGAATTGGGAGACATCGATGGGTCCTACTACGTACCCATGCGAAGCTAGAAAGAATTTCGATGACATTCGACCTTGTTACAACGACATATATTGTAAAATGTAATTGAATTTCGTGAAAAACGACTTTTAAATTTTGAATCGTTATTTTTGAAACTAAACGTCTGACGAATAACCTGTAAATATAAAGAATGTTTTTTGTTGTCATTTTCTATAAGCTGTTTTTATCACTAATTTATTCAGAAAGCCGTGTACGATTAGCAAGTTTCCTACTTATCCATATCACAAGCGTTTACCTCCTCAAGAATTTGTATAAACACACAAGACAAGTCTCTAACAAACAGAATGGACAAAAATTCGAATGCACGCAAGTGGCGATAAAAACGTGTCAGGTGGCCAGTCTTATTAACTATGCATCAATCGTGTTTCCAATATCCCGTCCGTCCGATCGTCATTTTTCAATTCAGGTGTATCGGCCGATTCCACATGTCAGGAGAGCAGCAAGTACAAAGGCGTTACAGGTACGTCGATTACGTTTCACCTGGGCCGAGTGCACCGTAGAACGTGCAACGTGTCTTGGTGCATTCAGCGCTGTGAATATCGTTGTAGTGCATCTCGGACTAGGGCAGTATACCTCGGTCATTCGACGTTCCCGTTCCGTCACTCTTGCACGGAAACGAAAGGAATTGCACGGAAGATATACTGTTTTTGCTTAACACGTTCACTGGCGGACTTGCGAATATTTCTGGCAAGATAAAATTCTGTTTTAAGCTAATTTAAGCCCACGCAATTTAACATTCGTCGTAGTACTCAGTCGGAAATGTCATCAAATTCACGAATTCTGTTTAGGTATATTTTCTTTGATATCCTCAGAATTAATTTGTATATTTTCTTAATGTAAGCCCTGCCATATGCATGTTGGATAGGCGATCAATGTGTAAAGGGTGTGAGACGCTTGGAAATAACGCACTTTTTTGGAATTTTTGGAAATTGAACTGCTGGATGGAAATTTCTTAAATGTTTACTATGTTAAGGTGACGTTTCGAAGAAGTTATACAAAAAGTGTTAGATGGAAATATTCATTGTTTAGGGAATTATGATTTTTTTCTTCGATGGCTTCCTCTCTTGGGATATGTGGCATTGATGGTGGCTGTAAATCGTGTGTGAAATTGAATATTTGAAAATTTGTATTCTTGCAAAAGATTAATGCTTGTACTAGAGAGGATCGAAAGAAAAAGATGAAAGAAGGTCATTCTTAAATACATAGTTTCGTAAAATTGTAACTAAATTCTGACACACTTTCGTTTGATTTTATACTAAACAGACAACTATATTTCTTACTAGCTGCGCCCCGCGGTTTCACCCGCTTGGAATACTATTTATTTTATGTCGTTTGCGTTCGACTGCCACAAAATGTTTCATTCGATATTTCTGATTCTTTATTTACAAATATTGAAATTTCGAATTGAAACCTTATTTTTATCAAAACAAAATAGAGCCTATGTCCTTTCTTAGGATGCAATCTATCTCCTTGGCACATTTTATCGAAATCTGTTCTGTACTTTCGCATTAATAATATTAGAATGGATTTCGTCATCACAAGAAATGGTTATAACAATATACTATTGCTTTTGTAGTCTGAGTATACTTTGAATTGAGAATGCGTCGATTAATCACTGATATTATGTTCTAATTTGATCTTATAACTTTGCATCCTCGAGACAAGGGACTAAGTATTATTAAAATCGTCTCAGAATCCTGTTGGGATGCCATAGTTAGTATTGGCAATTAAGATCTGCTACAACCGAGAGATTGAAGGACATAGTTCTACAACTATGGCAAGATCCCCGAGATAATGGCTTAAAGGCGGAGAAGTGAGTGACGGGGATGAGATCAGGCGATTAGATTATCACCTAACCTATCCAGCAGGTGTTGCTTGATTCTGCCTAAAGCTAGGAAAGCTGGAAGGTTAACAACGACCGTCATCAATCTCCAAGGAATTTTATGTAAGGGGTTATATCAATCAAATACCTATAAATTGCCAAAAAATAAATATTTAACGCCCATCATTTCGCTGCTACACCACTAATTATTATGTTAAAAAATCTCTTTACACCAGTTGCGGAAAAACGCTATCAAACCTTAGGATTATAAACAAGTCGGAGTATCAACTAAAAAAAAGAAACCACTAAAATATCTTAAATTCGATTAAAAAGATTAATTCCTGCCTGAAAAATGTAACATTTTTAATCTAATAATTTTTTATAAATATCCCTTTAATTATACCTTTTAATAAAAGTCCTTACTCGTAACCCAGTTACAGGAAAAGATTAGGAAGCAAATTTAAAGCCTACATAAAAGGACACACTTCGTTCTGGTACCCATAGGACAAAGACGGCGCAATATGTTTAAAACACAGCTGTAAAACGTTAACAACCTTCTAACCGAGAACCCCAAGAACCGTTACACTCGCGTCGTCGCGTTAACAGCAGGTCGTTGCGAATTCCCCTATCAATTCCACAGTAAACGCCGCGCGTTGAATACAACAGGCGCTAAAAAGGTAAAGTGCTCGCGCACTTAACAGCGCGCGCCAAACGTCGACTCATGAATGACAAAAGTTGCAACCCTCGCGAAATTTACGTTCGTCCCGTTTCGTCTGAGGCGTCTTCCGAGCAGCAATCCAGGCCACTCCCGAGTGTTACGCGAACAGTGGATCGCGGATCAGCGGAAAGTTCGTAACAGGTTAATTGCGACACTTGCCCCCTCTAATTTCACCCTGTTCAAACGTTCACAGATCCTCATTGGATGGCGTTTCAGCGACAGCTGTCTACCTGATAAAACCCAATTACATCGGGACGAGTTCGAAGCCGATTGTTCGAATTAATATTACCGAAAAAGTTATGAAAAATTTGTAAATTATTTATAATTAGGCTGGTGTTCTATGCCAAGGATGTTTATTTGTGGTAAAAAGAACTAACTAGGTGCACGACGCATGATTTTGACAAGTGTTTTTAGTTGGGAAGCAAAGGAACAGTGCAGTTTCATTAATTTTTGGAACATTGAGTAGATATCTTTCAAACTCGATAAATAAAAGCTGCACTGCATAACTCAGAAATGAGTATAAATTAATTTGACCATGACATACCAGATGCTACACGATTTGAGTTTTTTTTTTCATATTCTGTTTCTTGTGTTCACAATGCGGCTTTGGAGGAATGTCCTAGTTCCATTTGAGCGGATTTGTTTGTGAGAGAATGTACTAATTCCACTTGGATATTCATTGGTATTTGCGAATTTAAAGATACGTGGAGTTTTATTTATATTAAATTAATTCATAATAAGAAGAGCTTCTAAGGAAAACATAAATGTATTCATTGACAATTTCAAATAAGCACAATGAAATTAGGAAGAAAATGTTATTAAGACATTCTCCACATTACCAGAAAAAAAATTGAATGCAAAAAAATTAAAAATAACATATGAGGTTAGAATTGTATTTTATGAGAGTTTCCATTTACATTGCTGTGCATATGAGCCTTGAATAAAAATAAAGAAACTTCCATTCCGTATGTAACACCATCTCGACCGCCATTCTCTCTATCCACCGCGATTCTCCACTTCGTATTGGTCAAAAATTCAGAATTTGCTTGGCCAGGTTTTCGCAGGAATATGCGCTACGATTGTATACCCAGGACCGGGAAAGAAAAAACGTGGTACAAATCCCTGTATTTCTGACTGTTCGACGTGCAAATAGTGGACTGTCTATTGATTTCCTGTCAATGAACGCGGCCCTGTTGGGAGAGCATATCACCCAGAATGATGGAAACAGAAGTTTTGACGGGATTGCATGTTCTCGATGTATACCTATCCTCTTTTTTTTTTTTTTTTGGCCGACACTGTATACATCAAATTTGAAATTTCAAATTCTAATAAAACACAAGCCCGTGCTGTGGAGTACTGACACAAGGATAGGTATTAAGAAAAATTTCTGTAACTTTGACTCTTTCATTGGATATTTGATTTTCATTTTAATTAATATAAATATTAATAGTTCAGCAAGTAGTAAGAAATAAGGAAGAACTAAAATATAAACGCAGGGATAGAAATAAAAATGCAGGTGTTACTTTAAGAAGTACTGAAGTACTCTAAGGGCAAGATTAGCGAAAATAACGATTCAAGAACTTCAAGCATTAGAATACAAAGTTCAGTCACACTCTCATTCTGACCTTACCCTTTCGTACTCTAACTGTCAACTCACTCTCCCATTCTTTATCCTCTCGCCTTTAACCCATCATACTATCAACACACATTTCTATCATATCCTCGCAACACGTAACAGACACCTTAGCATAAACATTCGCTCGTTTTCATGCTCATTCTTTCAGACGCTCTTCCTCCCCTTCTTCGACATCTAAACAAACTATCATACGTACCAAGCACTCTTTTCTGACACTCAATAAAACGCTCCAACTTAATCTCACGTTATCAACTCATCTTGGACCCTCACCTGAACACCTCGCAGCAAGAAACAAAGCGCCAGGTAAAACTCGACCAACGCCCAACGATTTGTTGTTAACCTGTTACCTTCCTGTTCGATTTACCCCTACCATGAACGTGGACCGTGCTGGGAGGTTGGCGAACCGGGTCGTCGCGAAGAGGAGAACGAAGGAAGGAAGACGACGAAGGGTAGGAGACGAAAGAAGGGTGGGGACGAACGGTGTGCGGACTCGTGACCTTACACCTTCGACGCCAGGTGAGACGTCCTTTCGTCTCTGCTATCCTGTTCGCCTACGCTCGCGGAATTCACCTGAAAAGGAAATCTGAAGTTCCTTTTTACCTGCTCACGCGCGTCGACGTGTCGTCGCGTCGCGTCTTTATCCAGCGCGTCGCGTTCGGGTCGTGTGTCGGGTGACGCGTTCCAGGAACATTGGCGCAGTCGCGACGCGTTCATCGTCGATGCCTTCCGCACGTTCTGGTTCCCTGGTACTCCTCAGACGCGGAAATCATCCAGACATTACGCTCGACGCGCATAGAGGTACAGGTGTACGGGTAATTTTCATGCAGGCGACATGTCTCGCGTCTACGGCACGCGGGTAACACGGGTATCGGGTTCGGAAATTGGATATTTGGGATTTCACCGGGGGAAATTAAATTCGGGAAACGGGCGAGACGTTTTATTTATTTAATTGGAGCTTAATGACAGGTTGATTATTCGATCACAGGTGGTGAAATTGGGTTGCTTTTTTTGATCACCTTGGTGAGTTCGATTTTGTAGCATAGGCGAAGTTTCTGAGGGATATGATGGGTGGATGTTGGTCTCGTGTTTGGTTTTGTACTGTTTCTTGACCTATGCTAGTCTAGTTTTGTGCAATTGTATGGTATGTTGGGTTTGGAATCATAGAAAGTGAGATTCACTCGTTTACGCTTAACCCTTTGCACTTTGAATCATATTTCAATTTCGTTATCAGCAGCTCCCGTCGCCTTTAAGTGTTTTATTTAAAATTTACTTTACTTGGAAAATAAGACAATTAAAATAAAGAAAGAAAGAAACGAGTTCCATTAAATACCAGTTTTATACACACTATTGTTGTATTTTGTATATTTGAAGTGTATGATGTCTTTTGAAACAATTTTCAGACTGCAATCTTGGTTTTATTTCCTCTAGGTATTTTCCTATTTGTCCAAACTGCACAATCCTTATGGTTTCCTTCGGAATATATGAAAACGAAATGATGTTTTCCATCTAAATGATCGTGTTTATCATATGCTCCAGGTCTTTCCTATCGATTTGGGCGTGAAAGAATGTCGAGTGGGACTCGACAAAGGAGCTCCTAAGATAAAAACTGACATCGAGTCACACTCGACATAGGAGTGCAAAAGGTTAATATTCAAAATGATGAAAATATGATTGGTTGAGAATATCGTAATACGTTGACTGCTACATTATCCATTTCTGGGTTTGGTCTCTCAAGAAACGAATACAAATAAACATACTACCAAACAAAAATTGAAAAATTGAATACGTAAAAAAAAATAATCCAGGTATTGTACAGTTGTTTTAAAATCGTAAATTTAATGCCACCGCGTATCGCTGCTACCAAATTATAGCTCTCAGAATAATTCACCGTCTTTTCAATAACCGTGATTATTCATCCAACCTAATGCCATCTTTTTGTATATTTGACGAGCAAAAACGATGCAGCTGGCGAGCGCGTCCATGAATTAAGGCGAAAGATCGTTCAGTCGATGAAGCTTCGCAATTTAGTTAACGGCGTGGGAGGGGAATCGCGGAGAGAGAAAGCACGGGCAGAACCTTTGAAGGTAAAAGTGGGAGGTGTGGGCGTTGGGCCAGGTAAAAGGCTGCACCTCTGATTCCCAGGCGAACAGCAGACCGAGGAATCGGTTTGTATGCAGGCGCAGGTGCACGTTATATGTCGATGCACAAAACGGTTGCATTCGGTGCTCGGTGTTCGACCGATATTGCCAATCAGCCTCTGAAATTATCGATAGAAATCTCGAAACCCACGCTGTATCAGCGATCTTGATGGAATCATCCTCCTCGTATCGCGATTCTAGTTTTAGCTAACCTCGCTTGTTCGCCAATGCTGGATGTGCAGTGGCAGAAATACACTCGAATAACTGTATCAAGCCGTAAAATACAGGTGCAAAATTGGACACAGGTCCCCATGACTCGTCGTTTGGCATTTATTGTTAATCGTTATGGCGTTTTCGAACATCTCGTAACTTTGCTATGTTTATTCTATAAATCTATAAACATGAACTCAGACTGTGTTTATCTCGCTTATGTCTTACAATTTATCTACTCAGTTTTCAGTGGAACGACGTAAAATAATCTTTTTATGTTTATCAAATTCATATCGCAGAAAAGAAACTTTATTTTAGTAGTTATATGCTGCCTCAGTATATCATGTCAATTTAGAACACTTTGGTTTGTAATATTTGAATGACGTATGTTTCAACTTAAAGTTGAATATTTGAACATCATTAAAAATGAGAAATTGACCATAAAATAACCGGTATGCAACTCTGATTTGTCCATAGCATTCCAGCATTTGTTATCTACATCGCCATCGCCATCGCTCGAGATACAACGTCAGATTAGAAACAATGATACATAAATGTTATACTATTTTAAATGAGTCGATGGCATACAAAGATATGTATCAGTACACAGAGTTATGCAGGATCCTGAATATCAACTATCGGTCAAAGTAGCATTTGATTTACTTCCTCCTCGACAGTGACTATTATTAATTACTACGAGACAAAAGTCTTCGAAAATTATTTCACAACCATCCTGCTCGTAAGAATCCTACTCCATATTCGTCGGTTACGAAGTCTCGAACAATGTCTCTACTTGAACAACCTCTACAGTTAATTCCAGTTCAAGTACAGTTCTTGTACAGTTAATTCCAGTGTGTATAATGAGCCTGTCTGACTAGTTGCGCTTACGAGAGTGATTAATGTCTTATTTTATTTTACTGCTACATGATTGACGACAGATGGTTGACAGACAGTACGCGGTGATAAAACGATACAGGTTGAATAATAGTTTCGCAGTTAGCACACGAAGGTAACAAGGTACATAGATGCTCGCGGATGATAATACGCTCTATCTGACTGTAGGATGTTTATTGTAGAGGCAAACAAAGCTAAGAACGAGAAGACACACGTAATAGAGATCAGCAGATAGTTCTACGATCAAGAGATCCCCAACGGGTGAACGTAAACATGTCCAAGATGAGTTGTTATTTAACCGGTAGGTGGATTATTTCTCCAGCTTCGTTTGGCAATAGAAATTCCTTGGATGTAGATTTCTGATTATAGTCGAGATAAGAAGAGAGTGAGAAAGAGAGAGAGGAGGGGGGGTTTACTTTTCTTTTAGAATATATTTCTTGTAGCCTTGGGTTACCATTTAGCAATTTTGTTTGTCTATCTGATGACGGCTTTGTTGGAGTAGACTTCGTTACAGTAAATTTGGTACACTTTGCATATTCAATACACAAAGAGGAGTCTCAGGTAGATCACTCCCGCTACAGTCGACTCATTACGAGTTACTTAATTGCTCATCACTACTTGGAGCAGTCATGATCAAAATAAGATCAAGAATATAGGTTATATGCTTCAGCTACGAAGGTTGTACATACTATCAGTTGAAGTGGGATAAATAGTATACTCGTTCTTATGATTATTTAGACCAACCAAAGCACGAATGTATTTCTATAACTTATTCATATGCAATTAACTTACCTAATTTCTATTAAATTGTTTAGTCACAAATATTATGACACTTCAATTTCCTCTTCCTCTGGAACTTTCTAAATCTTCATTTATTCCATTGTTACGAGCTGAGGACTGAGAGGGTTGTTTCGGCCGCGCTGCCGAGGATAGTTGTCGTTTGGACAATTTTTGTTAATGGGGATATGCGTTCGTGGACCGCACCTACGTATGGCTAACCCAGGGTTGCCACTAGGAGGTTGGAAAGTTGTCGTGGACGCACCTACGTATGGCTAACGTAGAGTTGCCACTAGGATTGTTAGTTGGCCTCGTAACTTCTATTATGCAATACACCTCGAGCGGTAAAGATGTATTGCTGTGGGTCTCTTTAACTAAATAATTCAAGGGATAGGTATTCAGAATAATAGTTAGATTTATTCTGCTAAACTATATATATATAAAGGAGTATACAAGTGGTTTCTGTATATATCGCGGAAACTAATTCCTACTCTCAAGGTTACGCGCGAATTGAAATGCGCGAGTTCCAAGACTATGCTCGAAGAGGATTCTTCCCGATTTTGCGACAAGTTAACACGGTGTTTGTGTCTGATTCTTCTCGATTACTATAACCCGAACTTTACTTTATTTTACTTTGCTCAAAGGGGATTCTTCCCGATCTTGCCTCGCGGGTTTAAGATATAGCGCGATGTAACTTCAACGTGTCCTCAAGAAATGAGCCCCTGAGATGCAAAACGCATCGGTTTATATACTCTAAATTCGGTTGAAAATCGGTAATGGGAGTTGATTTTATGAATTCTATGCTGCTGTATGCGGAGATGCGTAGAGGCACGTAGCTCCTATTTTTCCGTGGAAATAAGTCCCGCGACGCGCCCTAGTTTCTTAGTAAAAACTTTATAGAAAGGCCGCGGCCACATCCGTTCGAAAGGGCAAACGTCACGGAGGAGAGGGTTTGATAGAAATAACGAAACAGAGTGAAGTCTCTGTACGTAACACAATTATCCTTCTGCTATTTCAAAATCTCCCAAAGCAATCTTTGGAAACGCACTCTATTCATTTCTCTTTAACAAATGATATCGGTATTGACTTAAAGATAAAACTAAAAATATTATACAAATCACAACAGTTGTTACCTCAGAAGATAGAGGAAACGATGCTCTTGAAAACGCGCTTTGGAGGAAGTCGATATCTTAAACGGTTCCGGAGATACAAGGCTTTAAAGCATACGATGGAAGATGATCGGGGTGGACGACGAAATCCCATTGATTACGGTCGCCCCACTTAAATTCTTGGAAATGCGTACGCACTACTACTACCGATAGTAAACAGGAAGTAAAAACGCTGACTCGGCACGTGTCATTGACCACCGCACACGTGACGCGCTTAGGGTAGGTCAGTGCGGAAGAGCGAGGGAGAGGTCCGAGTGTGCGAGCGAGAGGGCGATAGTAGAAATTCAAAAAATTACGCCTCCCTTCCGACGACGATATCTCGGGAACGGAAAGTCGGATTGAGATAAAACAAAAAGCATTTTAAAGGGGATGAATCGACGCTTCTAATGGTTGTTTATTTATTAATATAGCTTGCGCAGTTTCGAAGTTACAGGCGTGTAAAGATTAAGCAATTTTAATACGCGTTCCTGGAGTGTTTGCGATAGTTTCTTATCTTTTCTTCGATCTGTTGTTCATCCTTTCTATATTCTTCGCTTCGCAGGCGGCACAAAATAGTGCTAAATTTAGTATTACAAGGTCTGAAGATGTTCATTTTAGTTTAACGATGGTTCGTGACTTCTACAGACATGTAGGTAATGTTTACAACGTCTTAGGTTCAAGGGTTACTGTATATTTATCCTTCCACTAACGAAACCGAGGTGGAAAACTCTATTGTCGCAACAGCTATATCTCTCTTCGTTGTGGCATATATCGTGGACGAGTACTGGAAGACTGGTATTATGTTTAGAATATGTCTTTATTACAAAAATAAAAAATACAGTTACGAATTATATTATCTTCTGAGACGATCGCGTTTATATTCCGAACAAACGAAGTTCGACACGGTTGCTTCACTTCATTCGACTTATACAATTGGAACTAAAATTTAAAGATGTGGAAATATTCTCGAAATTCTGAAGTATTGAATACTAACAATTATAATACACACTTATAATACGTTTCGAGTGATTAGGATCGACATACAAGTTTTCTAGTTCTTAGATTATACGGGTTTAAGGTGTCCATTTCGCATACAATGTAAGTACATTACAAATAGGAAAATTTAATATAATGCAAGAACTCAAAATTTCAGAAAATACGTATTGTTTGATCAAATTGTTGTTTGGTCAATTGTTTGATCTGTAGTTTCAATGCACAAATTGTCGTGAACATTGACTAACATTTTGCAATAAAAATGTATTAATGTTAATACGTAATTTATAAGAATGAATTTTTCTGAAAACTGTTATATACCGAATACTTTGTTCTTTTACGAACCACTGTACTCTTAACCACTTTGCACTTTACACTTTACAAGTTCGCAGCCATTAGCTCGCTATTACTCGAGCCGAAGGATTGTCCGTCACGAATAATATCGATTATCAGGTCTCACCACGTGGAGGTTGCTGCGACTGGAGACCCGGAGATAGAAGGAATCAAGGTTCCTTCGATCTCCCTCTACATAGAGTATACATACGTAAGTGCATACTCTACATAGAGTCGACGAGCTTAATATTAAGTACGAAACTATGAAAATCAAAGGAAAACAAAATTCCCTTCGATTTCCAAAGTCTAAGTTTGACTCTGTCAAATAATTATTTGAACTATATGGAAGTTAAATGGATATCGCGACACGACGCGACCATGTAACAGACTTACTGAGTCAGTCCCGTTTCCTCCTGTTGGATCTGTACTCGAGAGGAAGACGACCGACGCCTCCGAAACAGTCCTCCACACCCTGCACCCACCTGGGAGCCACGATAGGACCCGACTTGCACCCGTCTCACTGCGCTTTGGACTTACTGCACTGCGCCGGGAGCCTAGGACTACATTAGACGAGATACAGGGAGTAGAGAACCGATCCGGAGGAGCCGATAGTCTTCCTCTCGAATACAGATACACCGGGAGGACGGCAACCGACCTTTCTGTCCAGTTACACAGTTGGTCACTCCACTTATGACATGAAGTAATAGTGACCCATATGGAGAACGGGGTTGCGAGTCCAATATGGACCTACGAACAAACAAAAGAATTAAATAAATGATTAATAATCATTTGACAGAGGACAGACTCTCGTACACGCATGCCTTAAAACTAACGTAGGTACATGCCTTAAAATTAACCAAATCAAACTAAGGTACCCACAAGCAATACCAAGCTACGATAACTAAGGGAAACTACACAAGCAAAAATAGGAGGGACGCGAGACCCGGACGCGCGATCGCGAGATCCATATCGACCGAAGGCTCGTCGACTAATGAGCTCTCACCCTCGTATACCTGTATCGGTCGAGGGTAGTGGCACGCTTGTGCCTCTCGAAGTATAGAAAGGGAAGGGCGAAAAACAACCGCGTAACGGTCGATTTGACGACACGTTGGATCCATCGAGAAAATAATTCGTGAAATATTAATATCACAGCAAAATCATATTCCCCATCATTGTTAAAATAATAAGTATTGTTAATAATTAATGTAACTATTGTAAAAAATTAGTATTTAGTTGTTCCAATCAATAGACATTAAATTATAGATAAATATCTCACGATTACTTTTTCTCAACTTTTCACGTTCGGAAATATTACTTTCTTGAAAAACATTGGTATAATAATCTGAAACTTTAAAATCCCTTAAATATGTGCATCTCCGAATTAATTGGTTACTTACAATGCATATAGTAACATTCAGCTTTCGATTAAAGATTAATAAAAATCACGGTTCAGAATAAGTATTCATCAAACACAGTAATCGTGAGAAATTTTTGTATATCGTTATACCTGTTAGCTGGAATAACTAAAAATTAATTTCTGACAATAGTTACATTAATTATTAACAATATTTGTTCAAGGAATGACCGAGAATATAACTTTGTCGTAATAGTACACCGCGCGGACAGCGGTAGATGCTTGTATAAAAATGTTCAAAATCATTACAAACCAATAAGTAACTAGAGTAGCTTCGTATGCAGACGCCCTAATAGTTTCCGAGATATTAGACCGCATAAGTTTTGTTCCGCTAGGTCGCTGAACACACTGAGCACACTATATGACGGCTCGTGAGCCCTATCTAGGCAGTCGTCCAGCAACGGTTAACATTCATTCCCTAACACTGGTTACTCAACGCCTCCAAAATTGCAACAATGAGTTCATAATGAGTTTACTCATTTAGAGGACATTTAAAGGAGCGTTCTGAAGTACCTCATTCCCACAGAAAGCAGGAATTCATAAAGTATCGAGAAATTTAATTTCACCAGGTCTGAATGGGATAATCCTATTTACACAATAGCTCCTGGTCCCTACAGATAGGACATTTCGTATAATTCAATAGCCATTCAACAATCGAACCTAAACGAGTTAACTCATATAAACCTTTCACAGCACACAGGTTACAAGTCATTTAAAAAAATCTGCTGAAGTACCCAATCCCAACATAAAGCAGAAATCCATAAACTAGTGTCAAGCCTAATTTCATCAGCTCTGAATGGTACAATTCCAGTTGCACGACGATTCACGGTCCCCACAGACAGAGCCAGTCGTCCAGCATCGATTAACATTCATCCCGCGACAGCGGTTACCCGACGGACGCCTGCGTGATAATCCCAAAAGGCTCGTGACGCGTCGGACGCGCTCACGCAGGTGCAAAACGCGGCACGTTGCTGCGATCGACGTGCGCAGAGTCGCTGGTTATTGGTATCGTGCTGCCAGGAGACCAGGAACGACTCGTAGCTCGCTCTCAGGGACACGAAATAGATAGGAACCGAGTTCCAGACAACCACTGGCTTCCCCGCCGACGATCATCGCGGCCGATTCGAGTGTCCAGCGCGAGTAGGGTCGTTGATCCCTTTGGTCGAATAATTGCGACAAAGACGAGAGGCGCTCGTGACCGATTAATTATCACCCGGAAAGGTGGACTGGTGGCGATCGATGATCAAGGCACCATCGAAGCTTGGAGGTACCTGCTCTCGTCTTCGAGAATCCTTCTTTCTGGATTGTTTACACGCTTTGGCGGGCTCTTTCATTGCTTAGATCAGTGCTCCTCAGTAATCTAGAGGCCTCTGGGACTCTAGAAGCTTTCAAAAATAGAAGTAGCTCTTTTTTGTTGGACTCTATTGCTATCGAGAGAGAGTATTGAAAAGTCTTTTGTTGGCGACAATAGTGCAAGTATCAGAGAAGAAGCTGTGAAATTGAAGCTTAGAAATTTAGGACGACTGTATTTGTGTATTCATTACTCGTCAGTTTCAATTTTGCTTGTGTTGAAAATAATGGAAATTAATGAATTAGTTTAAAAAATTGTTTCGTTTGGGGAAGGGAAGATGAAGGAAAGGATGATCTAAGGAAATATGAAGTTTGAGAAATACTGAACTAATCATACTGAAATAGATCGTTTCAGCTGATGGGAGTCGTGATCTGACGTCTGCTGTCTGTAACCACTGATTCCCTTGAATCCTCGCAAATGAGTTTCGACGGTGATGTAAATGTGAAAATGAAATGAAATCTTTGTATCTTTAATAAGTAATACACATCTGAAGGTATTAAATGTATACTAAAAATTTATATTCCTCTATTTTCACCATTTGTTGATACAGTTCCTTCTTATAGTATATACAATAAAATTGAAATTCTAAAAAGTCCCATTTAGGGTCATATCCTATTCATCATTCATCGAGTTTATTTGCTGACCATAGACCAATAACTAAAGATACTTATTTTATTTATATATAATGGACTTGTACAAATTCAAGGAAGCATTGGATTTTATAGTCTTCGAAAGCCTGCATAACAAACTCAGGGTACAATCTACATGATCGTACAAAATAACAGCAAAATTCCATACTCTGTTTACAAGACAAACTTGAGGGCTCCTTTTAAATATATAAAGCATAACATATACGGTTAGTTATCCTTCCTAGATTTCCTAAACGTATTGTCCTTCGTTAATCCATCTGCCACCCTTCGGAAACATTCTCGAATGAACTTTGAAACTAAACTTAAGAACAGTTTAATTGTTTGCAGCCAGCCGCGTTCTGAACTCTTGTGAGCGAACTTCCGAACTTTGTAACCGAACTACTCGAACTCTACGGATCCTTCTAGCCGAAACTAGCCGAAACTCATTTACAATTTTCTCCAAATTTCGAGTTTTCGCAAAAATCCTAGCGTCGAATGGTAGGAAACGCACCAGAGCGCGTTTGCTCGAAATTAATAGACCCCTTCAGCGTGGAGTTTTAACGTGGTGGGGCCGTTACATTAATTAACATATCGGCGAACAGTTGCAACGTTTCCTTTCACGTGTTATGTTTGCCTTTGTGGTGACGGAACGAGGTTGCGGTAGCGTGCAACATCAAATGGATAAGAGGATACCATGAGAACGAGAAAGTGACCGTCGAGCAAAAAGCCTGACATTCCACGAGCGTTTGTACGCAGCGTTCCCGTTGTCTTTATCATTCTCACAGCATAGACAGACAATTACCCCCTCTCTCTGTCTAAGAGACTCCAAAGTTGCTCAAGAGAATGTGTGTGCTCGACATTAAAAGTTTGTTCAAGGCGTTTTGCATCGAGAGTGAGAAAGGTGATTAGGTTGAGTTTAAGTAACAAGGTCGTATTATTTTATGGATTTTGAACTCTAGGGTTGAGGTTATTTTCAAGAAACTGTGTTATTTTTTATATTTTGATAGAAATTAAAAATGTCACGATATAAAAGTGGGATTCAAGCAAGATACAGAGAATTAGTTTCAATTACAAACTTATATTATGTTCGGAAAATTAAAAAGATTAAAACACAGAAGAGGAACTCCGAGAGAAATTAAATATATTCCTTAGTTGAAAATATACTGAAATAAGTGTGACTGTAAAAAGTGTTACAACGAAATATGAATAGAATTAAATAAAGTAAACAGGCACAGAGGAGGAACTCTGAGAAAAATTAAATATATTCCTTAGTTGAAAATATGACTGAAATAAAAATGTCGCAACTAAATAAGAATAGAATTAAATAATATGAATAGGCTAAACAAAATGTTGTTGTTTCCAATGAAGTTGTACACGATATAAGCCAATTAAAAACATGCAGTGAAGTATCATCCCTAAACCCAATAAAAAGTAAACATTTATTAAACATTAACAAATTTAATTTTGAAATACGTTCAAATGTTTCGGTCTCAGATGCACGATGCATTATACTGCGAGCAAAAGCATGTCGCACGATTTCACCCTGCAGCATCGCATAATTACACAAACAGATACGCCTATACCAAACTGGTTACAATGATTTTTCTTTCCTCACCTCACGTTTCGTTCGAAAAGTAGATTTAACGTACAAACAGTGGAGATAAAAGCGTCCTTTAACTAGTTGGCGTTTAATTCAAATTTCACGTTTGGATGACCGATTGTAAATCCCGAACTAACATGCGGGCGGTCGCTTATACTTACCATAAAGCTACCCCTGGAGAAATCCGGGTCCAGGTGAGCTCCCGGGACAGGTGTATCGATCAGGTGGTTAATTAAATGCTTCGTGCCATCTCCCTGAGGATCCTCCAGGAGCCGTCTGGAGTCCTGCTACTCTCCAGGAGTCGTTTCCCCTCGCGGTTCAAAGCGGAGCAAAACTCTCGAAGAGAGTTGATTGATATTTTCATCAATCAACAGGTGGTTTTTAGCCGGCTCTCTTCGATTAGCGTTTCTAACGAAGGATCACTCTTGGGGGAGATGTTCCTGAAAATTTTCGAGAACTCTATTTTCTTTTAATCGTCCCCAAACCAATCGATGTTCCAATTTAATCCTTCGAGGCCTTGTTTCTGCTACTGAGCGAATAAAGTTTAGGACTGTACTTTTTTATATGGAATAGTTCATTTCATGAAATAATAGATATTACGCAAGCGTGATTGTTTCCAGATGAAGAATTTTTTTAGAATATTATAACTAATGTCAAATTTTTTTTTTTCTATAAGAGCATAGAATAATGTTAAAGATATCATATTTTAATCTTATAACTTCCTAATTGGTTGATATGTTTAAAGAAAGTGTACTTTGTACTCTACGAATGTAGAGAGAATGTTTGAAGCTCCTTCTATGTTGTTGAAATTGAAATCTATGATATATCTTCCATATAAAATATTGTATTTGGAGAGACCTGTGTCGAGATTGAAACATGTTTGTGAAGCCCTCAGAGATTCGATCACATTATAAAATTACGGACATCAAACAATAGTACATTAGGCGATACAAAAACACAAAGGGTCTTGCAAAGATCGTACAATAAACAAATATAAAAGCATCCACAGGGTACTGAAAAGACTTTGTAAAACACAAGAAACAGAAAGCTCCAGTGTCCGATGTATGGGAACAGTGCAAGCTACGTCTCAAAAGAGTTTCAAACGAGACGTGCCATTTATCTCTTTGGCTGCCTCAATTCGCTGGAAATACGTTTGAAGGAAACAGGAGAAAGGAAATAGAAGAACAAAATTGCAGCTCTGTGGGTTCAATCAGAAACTGCGAGGCATTAACTGCTATACGATTAAATTAAGTTACACAATTTTAATGGTTTGCTTGATGAAAAACGTTTGAAAAATATTTTTTCAAGATTTTTATGTGGCAGAATTTTCTATGATTCCGTTCATTAATATTTACGGTTCATGGACCTGTCCCATGCAAATTTATTTGCATGTATGTAAGTGAATATATGTTTTAATTTTCATTACTTATAAGTTAGCTATATACTACTAATTTAAAGAGTATTTATAACTATTCTACATATATTCTATGTCACATAAATAATTTCAAAAACTCTTTCTTCCTCGCATCCAATATACATTTAGTATAAGAAAATTTTTATAGAAATATAGCAAGAAACATTTTGTACATTTGGAAAAGGGACCATAAATCTTAATGGTCGAAACATCTTTTAAATGATACACTTGGGAAAACACCTTTTAATTAAAATGAAAAAAATGTTTCGTTCCCTCAATTGTGTCTAGCCTAACACGGCTAATCGTTCGTACAATGGGAAGTTTTTCCAACAAGAAACGAGGAATTTGACTGAGTTAAGTAGCGTGCAGCAGACAGCGAAACTTAATTCTTGTTGTTGGAATAGCGTTTAATTGTTTCCAGGTATGCCTAGCACGAAAACTACTTTGAATATAATTGTTTCCGCGCACGTCTCGTATGGAAAGCACCCCCGCTGTGTCGGAATGCTGTTGCTCTACAACTATTTCCCAGCCGTCTTGCTAATTCACTTTCAGAACTGACTTTACGGCCATTTGCGTCGATTAAAATTTCCGAATCTAACAAAATTTAGACGTACGATGGATGAGAATTAGCCGTAAAGAAACGTTCCTACCGATTGTCTCTTTAACGCATACACATAACGTCGACTTTAAATAGAGAGACGGTCTTCCTTTTGCATGTTAATAGTGGCTATTAAATATTTCATTTAAATTTGCTAGGAATTTAAGAATATTGCATTAGAGACAATAATGAAGAAGTATTTATCGCATTGGAAGATCATAATGATGTGTTTGTATTATTTCAACGATATCTACATATTTCATTTCTGTGGACTTTATATTTTAATGTATTGCCATGCATTGGTTGGGCTAATTTTAGTTAAAGTAATGATCGACATTACGATTAAAATGGATATACGTACATCACTCATGATGATTGGAGATTAAACTAATGGCTAGTCGTTTGCAACCATCGTCGATTTTAATTAATGGTTATTATTCAATGGCGCTCAATCGATTTATATCAATGATCTAATGGGGCTTATTGAAAAGTATATTCCTCAGGATTTATTTCGAAATTAGAAACGATAACAATGTTATAGAATATTTTCAAAATGGTAAATATTCTAAATGACATAGAATTTTATTATTCATATAAGGAATAATACATACTTATTCGATAATCCAAATTAATGTTCATTTAAATAAAACATTATTTGAAAATCCGTTAGACGAATGTACTATATATTATATTCGTAAAATTTCAAAATAAATCTTCAGATTTCTTCTTAGATAAATTAATAAACTGAATTTCTGTAGCATGTACCAAACGTAACGTGAAAAGCAAATTCATAAGTCTTGTTTACAGCTATGTTTCGTATTCTGAAATGAATATTTAAACGATATCTACGTGGTTCCTTTTGAGCTTTCGCTCGCGTTAATGCAGTATTAAACGCACTTTAATATACAACCACGTCGCTTTTGCAAAATCTCTTTCTGCACTGCTTGGTCTAATTCATTATGCTTTGCTAATTGTACATTCTTTTCTGAACTTCAAAGATTATACAATAAAACACAATGTGCTGGAGCACTTTGTGAGAAATTGTGAAAGATCATCCCAAATAATTATTTTTACAAACGAAGCAATTACTGCCCGAATTAATTATCCTTGATAGTTTAAAACGGGTATATGAATGAACTGAATGAATTAAATAAATTTTGACAAATTAAAATTATGATTCCTGTTTTCGATAACAGCAGTTTAGCGGCGCCATGCGTTTTATGCATTCATGTATTCCTCGATTTACTCGTTTTAATATCGTGGACCCTTATTATCGCGTTATGTAAATTACAAATATCAAATAAATAAATGGAATAAATGGAAACATTAGTAATTAAACATTAAGTATTTGATTGCAACGTAGGGAATGTTTGCTAATAAATGGTTTTGTTCGCGCGTTTGGAAAATGTATTCGCTTGCAATATTTAACTTTGTCACAATGTGTAAAATTAATCAAGACAAATGTTAATTCGAGCCACGCTATTACACAGAAACGGTGAAATAAATGTATGCGAAAGTTTATTTTACTTTAAATCATTTATTTATATAGTAATTTCGAATAAAAGGTGGACAAATTTTTATTCTTTTCTTGTTGACTAAAAATTAAAATTTAAGCCATCAAACTAGTTCTATCGACAGTAATACAAACTACAATCATTCAACCTAATGAACATTATAAATAAATTGCTATAGGAAGTGATTATAAATGATTAGTATAAAGCAATGATTATAAATAGCTGACGAGTGAAATTAGTAGTGTTAGATCAGTCTGAGGCAACCAAGAAGCTAATAATATTTGAAGATGAGGTAACATGAACAAATAAACATTCCTTATCATTATCTTGCGTCACATATACCACTAAAAAATTGTGCGCGTGTAGTTTATGGAATATTCAATATTTTCTCCCCAATATAAAATGTTTCCGTTGGGGAACACTTGTCCTAAACGAGAATTTATAAGAAATGCCATCTTCGATTTCATAGGAGCAGCGACTCCAAGAGTCCAATATCAATAAATTTCGAAACTTTCCACCTCTTCGTCAAGCACACCTCGATCCGAAAGAGATAAATCCACGAGAACGAGGAAACCTTTTTGTTAATGAAACTGTTTCACGAAGAGGGGGCCAATAAATTACTCTCTCATACGCGCCATTAATTTAACCAAATTACAACTATATTCGTGCTCGATAAAACGACGCAATATTCGCCAAGCGATATGAACCGAACCCGGGTCGTTCGGGGCGTAATGGAATTTCAAATTTTATCCAAATTAATTTAAATTAGTCAGGCGAAGCTTCGATGCATTAGCCTGTCTTTATCTCTGCAATATTAATAATCTAACGGCAAGAGGTGACGTTACGCGAATTTCGTAATCCGAAATCGAACGAACTCGGAATTCTTGACGAGGATTCGTCTGGGTGATTGACAGAGGCAGAATAATTGATTGTAATTGGATTAAAGTTCGAGTTCGCTGGGCAATTATCAAAACTTGGACGAAAAGTCGAGATGAATACCGCTGAATTTATTGACGAGATGTCTGTCAGTCTGGTGGTCCATAAGAACATTTAAAAATTCGCGCCGTGAAGAACAATAATTCCAGTCACGTTCTGCATAAATGAATTCTTTTAAATTATCAATGTAGAAATAGGTTGCTTTAAATGCTACGTTGGATATGCTGGTTGAATTTCGTTCTTATGCTTGGATAAATACAACATTGAGTGGTATAATAATTATTTATAAGAAAATTTGATTGTTTGTACCATGCACCGATGTTTTCTGAATAATTGAATTTACTCATTCTAGGACACATATTATTGCTAATCTATTTTTCTTCTGACTGTCCTTTTAAAATCTTACACAGAAACAATGGAATAAATTTATGTAGAAGTTTATTTTACTTTTAATCATTTACCTAAATATTAATTTCGAATAAAGGTGGACAAGTTCTTATTCTTTCTCCTCCAATGATTAAGAATGTTGTAGTCTAGTATTAAACTTATTTATTTTCTTCACAACGTAATGGGAAAAATAAATAAGATAAAATCCGAAGTTTCCTTTATTGATAATTAAGGAATTTTTGTTCCTTTGAAACATACCTTCCTATTATTTTATTCATTATAAATTAATAAATAATAACCAGTAGCATTATAATACATTTCACAAATAAGATTTCGCGGTATCCAGTCAAGAACTAAATATTGTATTTTTATCCCTTCAAAATAAGAGTCTTTCTACGCTTTCAACATACTTTTCGCGTCGAGTACATGACTCAGACACATTTCCAGCGTCTGGTCAAACCTTTCTCCTCCACGCTGCTTTTTCCTCGCGCTGAAAACAAATCTCGTGCTTTTGACAATTCGAAAGGACATGTTCCCTCTTAAGGCAGGTCCGTTTTTCGATCGTTGCCTTGTTTCCCACATGCGTCACTGGCAGAACAGAACCGTATACCCCCGTCTGTAAGTATGTGAACACTTTACCACATCCTATGCATAATTCTGTTACTAAATATTATTTCGAATGTGTATCTATTAGCATTTAATAATATTAAATCGCATAATATTAAAGTATCGAGTAACATATTTCATAAAGAAACTATTAATGAAATTGTTTATTGATGTGACATATTATCTAATATTAGACAATCTAAATGCAGAAAAGTGGTATTCATTAATAGATATTTTGTTATTATAAATTCTTAACACCGTACAAATAAGACAAATATTTGTCGACATTGGTACATGTTAATCTAGACTGAAATAAATGTCTACATACTGTTACTAACTATACAAATTAGTATAACAACCATGTTTGGCTCTTTAATCTAATTTTAAGTCGACTATTATCAACAAAATTAATAATTTAATGACTGGAAGCCTATTTATCAGCTTTTATGCTAAGACACCAATAGTTTGTTATCTATTGTTGAGATTTTACGCTTCTATCATTTTATGAGTTATGAAATGTTATGTAAACATTAATCAAAAGACAATTCTAATAGATAAAATAGAGATTGAATGATATTAATGTTGTCGAAATAAAAAATATTATTGAATTTAATTATATGTTGAATCACTAACGGTCGGTAAAGTGTTGATAGGATCCTACAGGTGGTTATTCGAATTAAAAGTTGTATAAATAGGCTCCTCGTAAATAAAGTAATAATTCTATTGTGAAAGTGTCCTATTTATAAACGGGGGTGTATATACTCGCGCTTGAATCACTATTACCTTCTTCCTTTTTCCTTTAGCATTACGTTTGAATCTCGTGTCGAGAACCACTCCGTGCCTTCGAGGTCTATTTATGAAAGAAAACAGAAAATGGATAAAATATCACAGCGTAGCCCACGTCAAAGTTCTCCAGCGTTCCTCTTTAGCCTCGGCTCGTCGACTTTCGCCTTCCTCTTGCGTTCCGCCAACCCCGCCCCTTTCCTTTATCCCGTTCCTTCATCCCACGGGTGTTTTAAGTACATGTCGATGCGCCATCCTTCGAGGAAACTCAGAGGCATCTGGAACAAATAAGGAATATCGTCTGGAAGGGCGAACGTCGAGGCTCGCTGTCAAGGATACGACGCATAGCGTTTCATCCGACTCGACCTCTCTTGAGGGTTTCCTCAGCCCACGCAGGCATGCAGAAATCTCGTCCCCGCGTCGATTCGGTAAATAAGGAAGCATGTTGTCTTGTAAATATGTACACGTATTGTTGTTGGAGCTTCTTCTTCGTCCCTTGTTCATTGAATGGACACGCCGGTTGGTATCTTTTGACGGATCGAGATACCCTGGATCGATTTCCAGCCCGACTGGAACGTTAGAAGCTTGTTTGAACAAGTGTCATTTGCGTTTGATAGCTGGAGCCCCTGTATACACTGTAGGAGGGCCTGACGTGGGATGGATCACGCTTGTCCTAGGAACCTTGCTGGGATAGCGTAAATAAAATAGCGGAGCTTCTTTTGGCTCATTTTACCGTCGAATTTATGCAATTTTGGGGAGTAAAATGGATATGGTGATCTATTGGTAGTAGGTAGTATACCATCTGATCAAATTTGACCCGGACTGGTCCATTTAAATCGCGCGCGTAAACTGAATCGGTAAAATATTTTTTTTTTAGTTTGGTATAACCTTCTTTGACATTCGTGTGAAGTGCGCGCGGGATACGTCCATTTTTTAGAGTTTGGCAGTCATTTGTTTACGACGCGAAAAGTTTGTCTGGCGATTTTTGCTATGGAAACAAATATGGAACAACGAGTTTGCTTGAAATTTTGTGTTTCCAATGGAATTACGGCTACGCAGTCTTTGAAAATGTTACAGAAGTGTTATGGGGAGTCTATCCTATCGAGAACTCAAGTATTTGAGTGGCATAAAACATTAAG
This sequence comes from Hylaeus anthracinus, assembly GCF_026225885.1. Classification (NCBI taxonomy): domain Eukaryota; kingdom Metazoa; phylum Arthropoda; class Insecta; order Hymenoptera; family Colletidae; genus Hylaeus; species Hylaeus anthracinus. Next base: position 4,534,092 of record NW_026535289.1, on the reverse strand, counting down.
TGAAGGTCGTGAAGTCGTAGAAAACTTGCCTCATGCGAGTCGTCCATCCACCTCTGTTAATGACGATAATATTAAAAAAGTGAAGGAAATCGTACTTGGAAATCGTTGGGTTGGCATTAAAGAGATAGCAGAGGCTCTCAGCATTTCTCATGGATCGACTCAACACATTGTGGTTGATGTTTTGGGTATGAAGCGCGTTGTCGCCAGACTCGTGCCGAAAGATCTGAATCTTCTAGCATTCTAGCCTGATCGTGACTAAATTTTTGAGCCAAACGCGAAACAAAAGTCATTGCTCAATCACTGTACTCGCCAGATTTAGCACCCTGTGACTTTTCTCTCTTTTCGAAAATCAATTATCCGCTTCGGGAAACACGTTATGAGTCGATTGAGGCCATAAAAAGGAATTCGCTGAAGGAACTAAAGGCCATCCCGGTCGAGGCCTATAAGAAGTGTATGGAAAATTGTATTAACCGTTGGCATGCTTGTATTGGCTCAAAAGGAGCCTATTTTGAAGGCGATAATAAAGATTTGTATTAAAATACATAAAAATGTTGTTTTTTTTTAACCAGTCCGAGTCAAATTTGATCAGATGGTATTTCATTATTATTATTATAGCCTTCTTTAGATGTCTCGCGTGTTAACAGGAGGAGATTAATATTTACAAATGGAAAATTAACACTATACCGATCGACATTTATTTGTATCTATTTCCACTGTGATCGATTAAATGTCTTGTCTTAAAGACACTTTTTTTAATTGCATGCAAATATGTTTCACGCGATACTAAATTCAATAATACATGAAATAATTGTATATAAATTTTATGTTGTACATAAGAACTGTACACAATAGTTGGAAAACGGGTCATATGGTAGATATAGTGTTAATACACTCGTATTACTCATAATTAGACTGCAAATATTTATGCATTTGTAGGAAATTTGAATGTGCAAGAAACTACAAAATGCACGCAATATGAAAAAATATGAAAAGAAACATTGAAAGTAGAGTTCATATTATAATATTTGCAGAGTACAATAAATTCCAATATAGGTTGAATTTTTGTAGGTATTGCGATTGCAAAATTTTTTTTTCACATAAAGATCAGCAGTCTACTTATAACTAACTGTGGATTTCATGTATTCATGATACAGACGAATATGACATATATAAGAAAACAAAATATTAGTATTGAGTTGTCTGGAAAGTCCACGTCGATTTTTGGTATGTAGTACAGATCTGAATATATCGGAATGTTTAAAAACAAATAATATGTGTAAACCTCTCAAAAGGTGAAAAGGTTGCGGGACAAAATGGTACTTGTGTAACTCGATAAATATCATCAAAATTCAAATGTGCTCTTGAATTTTTCTTTTTTGCAGGAACTTTCTGTACAACCCAATATTATTTAATCATGCATGAAGTATTTTTCCATCATTATTTTCTTAACTTCTAACCTGCTTTAACGCCTCAATGTACACAATGTACTCGCCAACGAAATTTCGTTCCTTTCACGAACAGTCTCGCCCTATAGTCCGTCTCTTTATCAGCAGAACGCCTTCTAGCTGTCGTATTGCTTCCCGCGTGACGCACGGGGCACAATAAAGCAACGAGGCTCTAGGACGATAGCAATAAGAGTGGCGAAGTGATATTAAGACCCGAAACATACTGCGAGAAACGAAGTGGCGCGACGTTCGGGTGCTTCATCTTCGCGATTCCGGCCGGGGGACGGGTTAAACTTTCATCTTCTTCCGGCTTTATTCCGCGCCCACCCTCGTGCCCTTTAATTCTCGCCTCTTTTAGCCGAGACGAGGTGAAATGAGAGTTCGCAAAGCCTCCATTAATAACTTCCAGTATCGCCCGTAGCCCTGAAAAGTCGTTCCTGTTTATTTGCGAGCACGAGCGATATTGCAAGATTAACCGTGGCCATTGCCTGCCAAACTTTTTCAACCCTTGCCTTCGATTTCTCCTAACGATACCTCCCCCTTAACGCGATCACGGAATTACGGGAGGGTGCAGGTAAAGCATAAACGTCGGGGACAAATTGTCCGGAGCCGTGGCAGAAATTTCAATGTCGATTTTTAGACCAAGGGATCTTGGTCGCTTTCATTAGACGAGGCCGCCATTTTGTATGGAACGACGCTGACGGGGGGAGACTAATTCGGTAAAAATGTCTGCAGTCCTCGATTTCCTCGGATTTTCATTTTTGCCGCGCGAGAGGTGATTTCCCACGAGCTCCATTCATTTTCGACTGTCGTTTTGTGACTGTCAATTTCTAACTCGTTAGGGGGTAGGTCGATCCCTCGAAATGTGAATTAATCTACTGGAGGAAGGGGCTGTTTTTTCTTTTTTGAGGCAATACAGACTTTTCTGCGAAGGCTTGTGGAACGAGGTTCCTTAATTTAAATCGTCTTCAATGGATTCAAAGTATTTGTATTGAATAATGTTTTGTATTTATTAGACCATACGGTGGAAAAGGAAATTTGTCTGTGATCAAATGCGCACACAAGATGTTTGAATAAAAAGAAATGGGAGAAACTTTCCTCTGAAGGCGTGCGAAACTACATATGTTTTTTAATTTGAACCGTCTTCAATGAATTCAAAGTATTTGTATTGAATAATGTTTTGTATTTATTAGACCATACGGTGGAAAAGGAAATTTGTCTGTGATCAAATGTGCACACAAGATATTTGAACAAATTCAAAGGCTGGTTAATTAATTATACAAGAGATGTTAAGTTTCATGTTTTAATAAAGATGTACAGTTTTCTTAAATGAAAAGATTTAATCTTTGTTATATTTTTCCTTTCTCTTCTCTATTTAAAAATTCCTTTCAAGATTATTTTCTTAGTGAAGACCTAAATCCAAGGTCGAAGCATGAAAAGAGAATTATTCTGTTTTTCTCTCAAGTCCAACAAAAACTTACAGTTATTAAAAAGAAAAGAAATTCTTTCATTTATGTAATCAAAACATAGCGTGGCTTTTATTTTTCTGAACGAGAGCTCTGTTCTATTGCGTACATATGAAACTAGAAAATCCATAGTGGAGTAAGTCGTGTATTTAAAAATAATGACGCACGCATGGACGCAATCTAGACATATAAATTCATGAGAATAAAGGAATGTTTCGAAACGAAGCAAACAAAAATACTACTATAACTTTCAACCGTCCATACATTGCAGAGAGCAAACGTTAATAAACCTAATTAAATTCTTTTATTCATTCCTCTTAATCCCTACACAGCTTCAAATTCGAATAACTAATTTACCCGACAACTATAACTGTCAATCCTTCACATATTACAGAAGACAAACTTTCACAAATCTAATTACATTCTTCCCCTTTAATCTCTTTAACGCTTCAAATCTGAGATGTCCCTACTCGAGGAGCACGGAGGTCCAGCTAGGGACCAATTACAAGAAAGATTAGTCGAAATCTCAGCGATAGCTCGCCATCGGCGCTCGAGCGGTCTCGAAATCGTTTGCGATTGCTGTACATAAATATCATTAGCCAAGTTAGCAAAGTCCAAGACCATCCCCGAGCTCCGGATGGAAGTGAATATCTGGCCAGTGAATAGAGCAGCCGGTTTAATCTCTGGAGAGCTACTTAGCGAGGAAGTTTGTTCGATCAGCGGGCTTTCTTGTGGAAAGCTTGGCCTGCCTTTCCCTGGCTTGCCGGTTCCGTGACGAACAGCCCTAATTATCACTCGGTCGGATGTGGCTGGGAAGCTACCGGAAATTCCCTCGCAAATCCGTGCGTCCTCCCCCCCCCCCCCGTCGTGTCACCTCCGCATTTTTCCTTCCTCCTTCGCGTTCAACGCGAGAGGCAAGAGTTCGCACACCGTTGGTCGCGAGCTCCTCCAATGTTTCTCGTTTCTGCTCTCTGGTCAGCGACTTCGTTCTCGTGCGCCTCGAGGACATTTTGAGAAATGAACATCTCGCGCGCGCAAAAGCCCTGTTAGTTCTCGCTTCGATAATTCGGAGATTTCCAGCTCGAGGAACGGAAATACAACGAGAGGTTGGTCCTTTCTGCGTGATATTTTTTGTGGGAAAATAGGAGACGTTATTTGGGGGAGACTTTTTTTTTATGTCTGACCATTGCTTCATATTTCTACTTGCACTGCAGTTTGTAAGCGCAGACTTTTCGACCGATCTAGTATGTTTTAAATAATATATTCAAGATATATTCCTTACTTATTTTTAATTTGTACAAGATTTTTCTGTTCTACGAGGAGTAGCATTATTATCACTACAATTCAGATTAATAGTATGATTTGGATATACCATAATTCAGTGTCTCATGACCGGTTTGTAAACATTGACTTACTGTTTCCCATCGATCTATTATGTTTTAGATAATGTATTCAAGATGTGTTCGTTACTTATTTTTAATTTATACAAGATTTTTCGGTTCTACGAGAAGTAACGTCATCATTATAATTTAAGTTAATAATACGATTTAGATATTCCAAAATTCAGTTTCTCATGACCATTAAGATTTTTCCTCTGCGCACATCATCATTACAATATAATATTTTTGTTATGTATGATTTTTTTTCGAGTGTGGAAATATTTAATTGTAGAGGAAATTGAAAAATGACGTTGGTACGCTAGTTCTTGTAGGGAAGACTTCGGTTTTATAGTATTCTATTTTAACTCTTCGTACTCCACACCATCTCTTTGCAAAATGTGCGAACGAGAATCGCATTACATGAAATAGTCTAACTTTGGAAACGTGTCTTTTTTGGTATTATTAGACTTGACTATAAATTCTTATAGCTTTCTTGGAGCGTTGACACCACTGCAAACATAAATCCTTTATCACTAAGTTATCACGACACTAACAAAATTTGTTAGACCTACGATATCCACTCATAGATGACATCCGAGTGCAAAGCGTTAAATATAATTTCTATATGAGCCGTTCGCTGCACATTGACTCCACCAGTCACATAAAAATTGTAACATTACTGACGATTATTTTTTGGCTATTCTTACTTATTAATTTTATATACCATTAGATGACATGTGTATTTATGCATTCTACAATGTTCATGTAAATTTATATTATAAAGGGAATTTTAAAAAACAATGTACATTATTTCATCGTATTTTTCAACTTTTTGTTTTATGGAGTTAATCAATTTGTGCAATGAAAAGCTCATATATAGAAATATATATATATGGCTCATATATTCTTGTAAAAAATGGAATATTAATATTCGATATTATTTTATGAGATATATACTGCATACGGTATAATCTTTATTTTGTATTTACTTATGACCATACTTATCACTAGTGTGACAGAATTACTTTATGTACTACTTGTTCAAATAAAAAGAATTTGTATAATCCAGCCTTCCTTGTTTTATAAATCAACCTGCGTATGACATTAAGGGTTGCACCAAAATGAAGATATAAAGCATGCTCGTGGTATTTCAAATTCTATTGATGTTATACGTATGTCGGAATTTGTTGTGCTTGTGAACAGTAGTAAAATTGTAATATATCTGCAATATATTTAAAATAAATGAATATCCTTCACCAGTAATTGCAATAATCTATACAAATTGTCTTCAACGTTATACTTATAAAAAAATTCAGCCAAAAATATAAATCAATGACATAATGTATCAAAGAAAACTTGAATATTAAACCGACTTAAAATGCAAATAATTGATGGACTCGCGTTTATTAGAACACCTTTTTAATGCTCGAGTCGCAGAATACATGGTAAATTGTAAAGTAGGACTTCGAGTTCACCCTGTACATCGCCTCCAGCTCCTTGAGGAAGTGATCGGAGAACTTGTCTAACAAGATTTAGATACCCAAATCCAACTTTTCTGCTCTACTTCGTGTAAAATATCGAAACTAAAAGTCGATGCTGTTGGGAGTTCTTCAAGAAGTCAACGAAGTTTTCCGGGAGTTTCCTTCGGCTTTTCTGGTATCAACAAGTCCGCATACAAACTACAAGCATTCCCCGTGTTCTTCCAGCGAAAGTTTCTCTTGTCACCAAAACTGTTGCATTTACAAATACGTTGAAGCTTGTAATTATAGCAACTTGCAGTAATATGAGGACAAGAAACAACAGGAAGTTGTGTAATTCTGGTTACTGTGAAATATCTACGATCTTCCTTGAAATGATTTTATCCGAAAGGTGACAAATTCAATTTGAACTTTCCATGAACAACTAGAGTCGCGTTTATAATATCATGAAGACTTGTTACGACGACTCTTGAAACTCAATCCAATATCACATTATGAGAAAAAGATAATGCGTATACAAATTTTATTATATGTATTTTTACCTATTCATCTTGTTACCATTTTAATGAGTAGAATAGCTTCAAGAATAACTTTTAATTAATAATCTGATATGTGTAATTAATAATTTGCCTAATCATTATATGATTCAATCTCAAAGTCCTGAACCTCTTCGATATGAAACATCCTTGCTTTTTAATTAGTTAATTAACCATAATAACGAGGAGCATGCACAGTTGAGCAATGTTCCTTGTCATTCCTTCCTCGACTGCCAGAAGACCTTCTATTTAAACGTCCTTTGCTCGACTTCATAACGCAACATAATTTTCCGCAGGTGAAACGTAGAACCAGCTACGGCATTCGTCGATCAATCGGCGCCAAAATCGAAACGCATCCTGTTTGCCTTCAACGACGCCACTGTCCCTACTTTACTCGCGTCTCAGATCAAGGTCCCCCCGCGCGGAGGACGACGAGCCGCCGATGAAAAGGGCTAGGAGGACATTTTAGATCCGGCTAACCGTGAAACGAGATACGTGCGAGTGGCCAGGCTCACGCCAGACTGGGTTTGCGCAATGATCGATGAAACTCCGAAGGATCCTCGATGGAGCGCTTCCATCGGGTCATTCCACCCTAAAAAAGACACTTTTATGACTGACGTTTCAGATTTTTCAAAAGTTTAGGTGTACTGAATTATTTAGTAATATTAGATTGTCTATAGAAAGATGTTTTCTAATTTTTATTGGTGCCTTAGTGAGAATGGTTTTCATTAAATGCTTTGGACCAACCATTGTAACTATTTCAAGATGTTTGGGAATCAGAGTGAATTTGAGAAGGAGTCAGGGCATTTAATTAATCATGTCCGCACCTGTTACCTCTCCCAATACGTAATCTATCGATTACCAATCGGTGAACGTGTTCGATCAGCGACCCGTTTTTTTCTCTCCGAAACTCGACGCGTTTGGCATTGTTAGGATAACCGTCGCGGCAACAAGACCGTTATTGTTTTGTTCGCAACACGCGATATTGACCAGACGAAGCCAAAATCGGAGTTTCCGTGTCACAGTGTTTTGCGCCAAGTTAACGAGCACCGCTCAATTGTAATATCAATAACGATCGGTGCAAGACAATTGTAACCGACATTAAAGAACTGTTGTGTTGTGATACACGTGTGCTTCTTGTGCGAATACACCCAAGGAGTTCATCTCATTTAATCTTCATCCTAAATATCGGTTTCCACAACCTCGACCTCCAACCTACATACAAGGTAGTCCCAGCCGCCGGAATCACCCGATTCCAAAACACAAGAGTTATTAGTAATGCTTATTATTCACTGCAAAAAATTGGCATCAATCCTCTACCAGTTGTGAGACAAACAATACTTAAAATATTGAAAAGTTCTTCCATATACCTCAATTTCAGAACAATCTCAATCTCAAATAAATTAAATTATTTGAACACTTATCAATTTGTTCATCATTAGCCAATAATCAACAGAATTATTTCAACAGTTACAATTTGCACCAATAATTAATCGTAAACATTAGCACCGTTATTCAGCTATCTCTGAGACCAACAATTCTCGAATTATTGAAGAGACCTTCGTAATACATTTAAATGCCACCAGCAACCACGTTATACCTCAATTTCAGAAAAATCTGGAACGCTACTCCAAAAAGTGTCGGATTTGGCATGGAACGAGCCAGCTTCGAGTGCAGCTGTCGTCTCGAGTTCGTCCACGCCGTCGTTGGTTCGCGTACGTGTCCTCGGGAAAGGACATGATCCTCCCAAAGGACGTCGCGCCAAGCGTCAGACGATGTTTTCCCTGCGGGAAAAATAGAAACTTTCGCGCAGCTCGTTCAGAGGATTTCCCGGAGAGAGCAAAGGGATAAGCCACGGCGAGAGATATAGGCTACGTTGCAAGGGTCGTCCATTCTTCGGACATGATCAACACCAGACCCGCTAGCTCGTGAAATAAGAGCGAGTGAACCGTGACGGATATTGCCAAAGCGCCCGTGAACCGTGAACCCATCGACCCAACTTCACGGGTCTCATCCAATAGTTTAACTTTGAACAAATAATTTTGGGTCTGTGGATTCTTCAATTTTAATGCCATTGTAACCATCCGAATAACCATTCCCATTTATTTAATTTACTGAGAGACGATAGATCGTGTAATAGATTCAAAGATTCGAATTTGCATCGAATTACTATTTAATTATTATTTAATTTCAGGAACTGAAGGAACACTAATTGGAATATTCAATTATGAATTGTTATTTTCAAGTTTAGTGGCTGTTGGTATGTTAGAATATTTATAACGACTTGAAAAATTAAGGTCATGTTGCAAGACGGGGTTTTTCCATTGACCCTTTCGTTCTTTCATCTTATTTTCTATTGTTATTGCTTTCCATCTGATTTTTAGGAAGTGTTTCATTTAATAAAACACCGTGTATTTTAAAACTTGGATCGAGTTAACCAAAAAACCCTCTCTCTGCATATGACCCCAGAAATTGCATGACATTAGAGACGTAAAATACTTATTGTTTCTAAAAAATCTAATGGAATTAAATATTGTAGGAGTGTGTATCTATAGTATATAAATCCACATTGTTTTAATCAGAAATTCTTATTCAAAATGTCACCTTTATCACGAGTAATTAGATTGAAACGTTTTATAAGAAACTTGAAGTTAAAGAAGTACCACACCAAATTTTGAGTGATTTTAAAAACAACAAATTCGATTGGTACGTAGGTCTAAGAATATCGGTCTGGCACTGGGAGGGTTAAAGCGTCGCATCCCCCAAGGAATGGAGGTGAAGGGCGATTCAGACAGCATCACCTGAAATGTTGGCAGGATATAATCGAGTCGCAGGTGGAATAGGTCGACCGGGATATTATGAAATATTTCTTTGAGGATTTCGAAGCATGACGGAGAGGGTCTGGGGAATGGATAGAGTTTCGTTTGCCGCGCCGTGCCGAGAGCGTGGAAAGCTCCGCGCACGCGGAGCATTCAAGACCTTTGCGCCAGTTTCCATGAATATGATCCGGCGCAAAGCGTAAGAGGAAAGTTTCGTCCGCGCGACGGCTCTTTATCCGCGAAATTAACGAGATTCCACAGCCGGAAACGGCGCGCTTCTGCGATCTAACGGATACGAAAGGATGCCTTTAGCTCGCGAAAATTTCATGAACGATGCTCGAGAGACGCGCGGGAAATTGTTATTGGCGTTGCATAATCCGCCTCGCGCAACGCCCGCGCGTGACTTCTCGCCATTACGAACGCTTTCGTGGATTTTTGCTGGAAATGCGTGGATCGTCGCAAATCTTCCTCGCTGTCACATCCTTCGCGATCCGTCACGCGTTACTTTATTTCTCTATTTTCCAGTTACGCGCGACGCGTCGAAATTCAACATTGATGACTGATTTCCGCTGGTACGTTTTGTTCCTTTGTTAGAAACTTTGGTACAATTATTGGCAATTCATCGAAGTGAAAATTTAACGTTGTTGGTGCATTTCAACTAGTCCATTGGGGTTTTTTGTTGGACATTTTTGTACATCAGGGTGGTCAAAATTACTGATAATTTACAGGAGTGAAAATTTATTACCGTTGAGAGATTTAAACTGATATTCTTTCGTTAGAAATTTTAGTACAACAGGATGGTCAAAATTAGAGGTAATTTATTGACGTGGAAATTTAACAACGTTGGGTGGTTCCCAGCGGTGCGTTTTGTTCCTTTGCTACAAATTTTAGTACCACTTTTAGTAATTTATGGGAGTGGAAATTTAATACTGTTATTTTATTTGTACTAATCAATTCAGTTCTTTAGGTAGAAATTTTAATACAACATGGCAGTCATTGGTAATTTATTAACATGTAAATGTAATTAATACTTTTGGGCGATTTTAATTGATGTATTAAGTTCTCTCATTAAGAACTTCTTTATAACACTGTAAATCGTCGCTAATGTATTGGTATTCCTTTATCTGAACCTAAACGCGAATTTTCCTAATTTTTCTTCTTGAAGCCCATCGAGACAGGCAAAATATTCAAAGCTC
>NW_026535289.1:4504090-4523763 GCF_026225885.1 Hylaeus anthracinus | reverse complement strand
ATTTTTCTTCTTGAAGCCCATCGAGACAGGCAAAATATTCAAAGCTCGCACACATCGCTAGCACAAGTTTTCCCAATTTTTTTATCCTGAAGACTAACAAGTCCAGACTTCTCGGTCAAACTATTCAAAACTCACGCGTCCTAAACACAAGTTTTCCTAAGTTCTCATGGTGAAAACTAACCAGTCCCGACTTCGCAGTCATTCTATTCAAAACACCAGATTTCCCAATTTGTCAAACTGAAATTTAGCGACTCCAAACTCCCTAATCAAAGCTGCCCCATCGACGTACATGGATCTCTAATAAGTCGAATGCTGTCCCTGACTCTGACAGGGATCGAAACGGTCGATTCACACTACTCCGCCTAATCGGTCGGGGCGAGGATCCGGTTAATTAGATTAAATGGCCGAAGTTCGAGCCAGCCATCTAAGATGGCACTTTGCGCTTCGTCCCAGCGGCGTCTTCGGAGACTCGCGTCAGGTGGACTCGACCTACGTGACAGGACGAGACGAGACAGGGAATGACGCGACGGTGCATCCTTCGCATTAATGAACGGCCAATCGAGACCAGTAATTGGAGGACGGGATCACGTCGAATCGGGTCGCTTTTGACTCCTGACAGCCTCGACGCTCGACAGTTGTCAATGACGTGAAAGCGTTATGGCGATCGATTACTGTAGAGGACTATCGATGATTGTCAACCATTTCGCGCACGGCCTGTTAATACTAACCTGCGATAGCAACCGATCCGATCGCTGGTGAATTGGGGGCGTGGATCGGTCGCTGCTTTTGTTTTCTCGTTGCAACGCGAACCTCGCCGCGTCAGGCCATGTAGTACTTGGTGATCATTGAGAACGCTGTGTGTTTAGTGAAACTATATAAGGTGGGACAGCTAACCTGTTACAGAACGATAGTACTCAAACTATCGATATTACAGAAGACCATTTAGGGAATAGTTTGAAAATTCGAAGTGACCTCGAAAATGAAGCTATTTTTTTATTTTCGTCCTGATACTGAGGGTGTGTCAAAGTTATCCCTATTTTTATGAATGGACAAATAGAATTTTTCTAGGGTATTACGAATTCTAATTTTCAGACGAGTTCACTGACCTTCAATACATGGTTATTTGTTGTAATATAAAAACTTGATCGAAGGACAAAAGGAGGAAAGACTATTATATTTCTATGTTATGAAATATAATTTTTTAGATTATAATCGCAGTAAATAATGAATAGTAAATATTATTATATTCTGACTTATCTACTGTAATCTTTTTAGTTTAATAGATGGCTCAAAACAATACTCCAATCGTAAATAAAAATGTACCTATGCGAGGCTGAGGTCTCTGACCTCTCGATTTATTACATTCCCTGACACTTTCTGTATTCGCCGAACATGTTTCAGGTAACTTTTACCATTTGCTTGCAGGTCGAAATGGGAAAACGTGATTTTGTCGTGTGGTTGACGCTCGCCTGCCTGGTTGGTGATACATTGGCGCAGTACAGGGAAAAGAACATAAGTGAGTGACAACATCTCTCTTGAAATAATATCCAATTAACCTGTTAACCGCGGAATTTAGTTTTAAAAGATCTCCACAGAGTGCCGAGTTAGAATTAAATTTTAAATAATTTTATTTAACAAGAAAATTAACAATTCGTTTCTGAATGTGTTCTTTTTACTAAAAGCTTGAAAATTGTCAAAAAATAATAAAGTATACGAACAAGAAAAATTGAAAACAGAAAATAATTATAAAAATTTCAATTTATTTAAGTGTGATATTTTTCGAAGCATGATAGCACACAAAGTAGCACTTCACAGGTCATATACCAATATTTTGACTCCTTAGTAGCCGGTATAAAATTTGGGAAATGTTTCCTCATGCATATAAAATACATAGCAGTTTTGGTAATATAAAGGAAACACACCACCGAATAATATTCTTATTGCATTTTATAGAAATTTCGAGTTTTTATAATCAATGGTAATTTTTTTATTTTACACGACGAGTATACGCGTGAACCGCGCCACAGTAGAGATTTGGTCCGACGTGTATGTACCAAAAAATTATTTCGGCGAGTATTACCATAATTCAGCCAGACAAGAGGAAGAATAAAGAACGTAAAGATAGGGGGATAAGAATTCGTATTTTCCGGACGAGCAAAGTCGACAAATTTCGTCGTCGCCGTGAGAATTCACGTGCCATTCGAGGCACTTCACTTCGGGCACCTTCAATTTTGCTCAAGAGCGGTTCCACGACATTACGAAAGATGCAGAGTCCTAACATTTTCCACTGCTCGGTCGCCGAAACGGTTTTCCACGGGATTAAATCCCAGGAGACGACACGAAGTTAATTAGAGCCACGTGTCTCTCCGCCAATAAGAGTTACAACGTTCGCCTTCCCCGCAGTCTCGTTTTCGTGTTCAACCTCGAAGCTCCTTACCGGAAGCCATTTTCAAAAATTACGAACAATTCGAATAGCGAAATTCAATTAACCGATTTTGTTAATTAACGCTGCGTCTCGAATCGTCGAGTTCGCAGTTGGAATGATTAATGGACAAACAAATTCGCAGAAGAGATAAATTTCAGATTTTTAGTTTGAAGTTAAAGACAATGTATTAATTGATTGTATCTAAAATGTTGGAACTGAACAAAAATAGATTTGAAACGAATAGTACTTGTTCTAATGACAGATTAATAAAAATGTTCAGTCTAAGAATATATCATCTTTTTAATTAATTAAATTCTGTCTTAGATATCGGATAACCAATACGGAATGCAGAAAATTGGGCTCGATAGCCTAATTTTTACAATTTTCACAATAATTGAAAGAATCGTGACAGTTTAATAAATAAAATGAATTCCTTTTTTAGAAGATGAAATTATAATTCCAATATGGAATAGAATTATAATAGAATTGTGCTTTTAAATAGGAAAACTTAATTATAATATAACATGAATTTTAAAATGGCGGTACGATAATTAACTTACATAATGAAACTCTTGACTTATTAATTAAATTTTCCTCCTAAAATCGTCTACCTTACATGCCATAAGTCGTTTTAATCGTAAAAACCTTATCATAAGCTAATTTCTGCAAAATTATGTTAGCTTATGAATAAAACTACTGTAGGTATGTATTAATTAGTTCAGCATTATATGATTGCAACGTAGCGTGATGTATCTAAACGATTTCGCAAGGCAGATTTAATTAATTAGACAGGAGTCTAATTATGCAAATTAATTTTCGTAGCACCCTTCTAGGATTCCTGTCATATTAAAACTAGATTCTCTAACGCCAAATTGTAATTATTAAAAGTGACGAATGTGGATAAATTAAATATACGTAGTATATTATATTAGTAGTTATTTTATTATTAAAATCATTGTTCATTCATACGTGGTATATAGGTTATCCACGTTTCCATCGTATTACCATTTTCACTTAACGAACATGAACTTTCGAAAGTACGAACGTGTAGTGCAAATCATATCATTATTATTTTGCCGAATTTCTGCTTAAAGAGAATACTTATACCGTATTATGTAGGAAAGGTCATGTTTAAAGAGAGCGGGTGAGTTTGAAATGTTCATGTCAAAGAGATAAAGCGGAGAGCGTGCATAACTGTGCGAATAGTTTAGTCAGCATCATGCCAGAGAGATGGATTCAACGCTTTGAATAATTTCAAATATTTCTAATTCCGTGGGAATTCGTTCAACCCCTTTATTTACAATCATCGCGTCTTAATGGACATTGATATATACGAGTCGTTAAAATACACGTGTCATTAAAAATATATTTCTTAAACAAATTGCTATCAATGCCAATTAATTTACACATCGAGGACTACAATTATTTTTATGAAATAATTCACAAATAATATCATTTTCGCGCACCTTTCGCCATAAAAATTTATTTATCAAAGAATCTTATTATTTTTAACACAGTATGCTTTGCAACCCTTTTAGAATGAATTATACAAGCGATAAATTTAAATGAAATTGTTGGCAGACGTACACGTTTCTTAAAAGCACTCGTTAATTCGAACAGTCTTCATTCGAAATAACCCAGATATCAGGGAACGGGAGAGTACGTTGAAATATGATTGAGTTATACTACTGAAGTGTGAGGATGGAGTAATGGAGTGTAACAGAGAGGGGAATGGACCATTACGGTGCCATTGCTTATAGTCAGACGCACTTTGCCCCTCGATATGATGGTCGCCATACTTTCCAGCAACTTTCGACGCGTCCATTGATCTGAGAACAGTTGCAAGTAAAAGTTATTCAGGTCGATGGCAACTTTATAATCACGTATTTTCCAGTAATTGAGTTTCAGATTCTTGAGTTATAATCCTGTTCATCTACTGGGAAAGATTCGGAAGTTATCGTTTCACAACATCGCGGAAAGAAGTATAATAACAAAAAGCATTTTGATGTTATTATTACATTGGAGGAGGTATTTTGTAACAAAGTTACTGAAATATCCTGTTCAGATTTCGTAATCGTGTTAATATTATATTATAGTATATAATTGAGAATGGTAATTCCTCCAACTTGGTAATTAGGTGCAAATTCATTAAATAATATGTATATTATTGAATTGAAGACTGACGTTATTAAATTTTTAGTCGCAGAATTAAATTAAGATTGAAAAACATTTTGGATATCTCTATTATTTATTTCAGAAATACACATAAAACTTGGTTTGCCATGGTCATGTTTTTTGTATACTTTTATTCCATTGCATCAGATAGATAGGTATCGATAAATTATTTTTAGTGAAGGATCAAGAATAGTAGTAGAGAGGTACGAATTTCCCAAGAAAAATAACTCTTTGAACATTTATCGTTTTTATTCAGCAGTTTCAATGTACCGTATCTGCAATGTATAAAAATCAATCAGTCATACCTCCTGCAATTGAATACGCTACAAATCGTTCTACTATCGAAAGAAAAATAATTCACAAAAACAAGTAAAAAATGTAGAATAATAATTTTTCATACCTAGCTCTTTATTTGAGAAGAGCAGTAGAAAGAATGTTCTGTTGTCTGCGCGATTCAGTAGAATGTTGTCACCGTGTCTGACCATTGCTTCATATTTCTACTTACATTGGAGTTTGTAAGCGTAGACCTGCTCTTTTCCACCGATCCAGTATGTTTTAAATAATATACTCAAGACATATTCCTTACGTATTTTTAATTTGTACAAGATTTTTCTGTTCTACGAGGAGTAGCATTATTATGACTACAATTCAGATTAATAGTATGATTTGGATATACCATTATTCAGTGTCTCATGACCGATTTGTAAGCATTGACTCACTGTTTCCCATCGATCTATTATGTTTTAGATAATATATTCAAGATGTATTCGTTACTTATTTTTAATTTATACAAGATTTTTCTGTTCTACGAGAAGTAACATCATCATTATAATTTAAACTAATAATACGATTTAGATATTCCAAAATTAAGATTTTTTCTCTCCGCACATCATCATTACAATATAATTTTTCATTGAATCTATTCGTAGGTTTTCAAATGACATCTGAAAAAGAGCTGAAATTGTCGATAAATCGCTGAAAGTCCAACTTCTAAACTAATCCACAACTTATGGATACTTCGCACATTAAATAACGGTCCACATCGAGAGTCTCCTATTTTATGGTCACGGTCCATCCTTTCCTCCCCACGCCGTTCTCGTAAATGAATTTACAACACCTGGACGAGGTGGCCCAGGTCTGCGGAGCAAAGTTTCGCCCATGAAATTTTCGTTCGTCAATAATTCCCGATAAGACCCAGGCGCAGTTCTAGCTCTCGCGCGTACATAGGCCATGGGCACATATGGGGACGTATGTACACGGACGAGATTCTCTATCCGCTCGATAAACTCGACGCACCGAAATCGAGGGGCTTTGGAATTCACTCCCCCGGAACACTCAAAAGCCCGACGAATACCCCGTGATATTGGGAGCAGATTGGAAGCCAAGAATCCACCACGAGATTGAAAAGTTCACTCCCGATTCCCGCGTCGGCTTTTACCGCGGACAAGACGAACGGATAGCGAAAGGGGGCCAAATTAAGTGCGGCCACGTAAGCGGAAAAATCCGTCACCATCGGGGAACGGCGATTGTTACTTTTAGGAAATATGACGGGACCTAACCTCCGCTCGGGATTACTTTTTTTTTCTCGGCGATCCGGTATCGATGAAAATAAGCCTGAGAGGAGTTTCGGCGAAATATACTGACTTTTATGGAAGTTCGCGTGCAGTTGGTGTTTGGGGGAAAAGGTTATCGTTTTTTTTTTCTGGGAGAGGGACTGTTTGAAGCTCCAGGGGTTGGAGAAGCTTCTGTTTCGGGGGAGAACTTTTATTTCGGGGGGGTTGTTTCGTTCCTTGGAAACATTCACGCAAATGTATTAGAGGTCGAAATATGTAATTATGCATTTAGATTGAAAATTAATTAGAATTTGTGCAAATTTGATCTATTCGGTTCTATAGAGGATAAAGTGTTATCTAAAATATATGGAATTTCTAGAACGGTAAAAAAACATTATATAGTGTTTCGAAGTTTGAGAAAACGAAATAAATTTTAAAAAATTCTTAGGGAATTGGACATGACATTTGAAGTGAAAGTAATAGAATTATGGTAAATAAAATAGTCTGTGCAATCAGAGTATAGGTGAATTGGAACAAATTTTGTCTTAAGAGGAACTCTAGTGTGGCCTCTAAATGAAACTCTAGATTGCCACTGTTTGATAAAACAGATTTGACAAAATTGCGTCTAGAACATCAACAAAGGTAAACTTTAATATTAATTCTAATTATTTTGCCATTTTTTAAATCTATCTATCTATCTATGTATATATCTACATATTCCTAACAGTACAAGTTAAACTATTCCTTATAATATCGAGTTCATTCCTACTTCCCCAATAAATATCAAACAAAATTAACATTACCAAGTCCTCCAATGAATAAAAATTCCCCGACCTCATAATCGTCCCAAATCGCAATATCGACGAGAAAACGATCGACTAAGAGGCAGCACAAAGACTTTAAATTCCTTTTTAATACCGTTCCGAAACGTTTCGAGAGTTCAAAGTAGCAGATAAAGGGAGAGCAAGTTTGTTTCCGCGGAGTACGATGGCGAACTGAGAACGCGTCGATTGAAACGCAAACGACAGCCGCTCGAGGAAACTGCTTCCTCCTAGTAAAGGGTTTGCTTGATCTCGCGGAACAAACGCGACTCCAGCTGGGGAACAAAAAATATTTCCCGCCGACATAACGCATCCAGAAGCTCATTACAGCCGACTAGCGACGTGCAACGAGCAATCGACTATGAGAAGAAGTAATTAAGCTGGAAATCGAACACAAGGTTTCCCTTTAACTGGATAGCGCATCGTCTCTGGGAAATTGCTACTCAATTTATTTTTCGCGGAGTGGGAACTGAAAGTCTTGTTCTAATTGAAATCCCCGTTCCCCAAATGGAAACCCTGTATTTTAATTCGACCAACGTCCAGGAGTGATCCGTATCGCCGCGGAGGATCGGTCTATTTATTTACAAAGCCCGTACCATCCGTATAATCCTGCCATTGAAATGAAAATCCGCGCAAAGTGGAAGCCACTCGATGTTTTTTTGTTCTTTTTTTTTCTGGCATTCCAGTCCGACCACAAATATCTTATCACATTTAATGTGCAATGCAGCGTTGGTTTGAAGATGTCAGGTACGTCTCTATTTTCTGTTACTAATGTTAATGGGACCTTGAGTTGTTTCAATCTTAAGATTGAAGGGCGACATAAAGTAATTATTTGATAGAACATGAAGACAAAATAAGCATAACTGGTATGCACAACTTATAAATTAATATTTTCACAAACACAGAAGAAGAATACAAACTTAAATGAAAATATGTCTCATCTTCTAAACGATGTAACATATATATTACTGTTGATATTTTATGTATTTTTGCACTTGTGCACATTCTCGTACATCAATCATATTGGGTTGTCTGGAAAGTCCATGTCGATTTTTAGTACGTGGCACAGGTCTGAATATGTGGAAATTATTGAAAACGAATAACATGTATACATCTATTAAAAGGTGAAAAAGTTGTGGAAGAAAATGGTACTTATGTAATTAAATAAATATATATCAAAAATCAAATATGCCTTTGAATTTTTCTTAAAAATTTGCACGAACTTTCTGGACAACCCAAAATACGTTCAACCCCCTTAATAGTATCGTCTTAAACTGAAGAATGACATTCTAACTCCAATACACGAAGCCATCAATTTCAATAATTATTAGGAATAATCACGCGACACTTACCACCTAAATCACCGTATTGCTAGAAGAATCCGCACTTTCACAATTTTTGTGTATAACATTACTGAACCACATTGCGATTTCACGCGTGGCTGCGTGAAAACTCGATTAAACGTTCGTCTTTTCCCTCGCGAATCCAGTTTTCGAAATTCAGGTTAACGTCGAAAAGGAATTCCCATCCGAGTGGACTCTGAATAGCATTTACGACGGCGGCAGGAGTCGATGAAACTCGTTTATGGAACGTTTATGGGATTTCACCCCGTAGCATCGTGATGGATACGTAACCACGAGGTAAAACGACGTTCCGCCACGACAGTCCAAATCTTTTTCGGGAATTTCATTTGACGAAAGTGCCCGACGCTGGACACCCCTGAGCATCGAAACGACTTTCAAGAGAAACAAGTTCGAAGGTTTTATGAGTTTCCGTGGTCTCGAAATCCTTCGGGAGTCCTGGTGGTATGGGTTGGTGCGTCATTGGCTCCTGTTGCGCGCGGTCGTTAGACTGCAGCATGAACAGAAAATATTCTGGACGGTTAACTCGTAAAATACCTTCTATTGCCTCCAAGATTATTGGGTTTCTCTTGTGGCTGCCCCGTCGTATCGTTTAAATTTTTGAGATCACCTTCACCAATTTTGTCTGTACACAAATTATAAGTATTTAGAGGATAAGACATACTTCCATTTGAGATTAAACTATTTATTTGTATCTATGAAAATATGATCTCGAAAAAATTTCCACAGAATACTGATGTATGTATGTCGTATTATTTAAATTTTTGAGTTGAAGTTGAGTTGAGTTTAATTTTTTGTATCTGTGAAAATATGGCCTTGCATAAACGTCCGCAGTTTATTGATATATAATGGAGATTCATTATTTTTAAATGAGCTTTTACGCTGTGTTTTACAGACTTGACACAATAGCATCATTGACTAATAGTAGTGTATAAACAAAGTTCGATTGAGCCTCGTGTTGTAGGAATATTAAATTTCATGTTACCTATTTTGTACGTGTCTCTAACATAGACTCTTTATATCTATGTTTATGTTATCTATGACTCTTTATAAAATATTAGTTTCTTCACCTACAATTATTCTCCACTTTATAATGTGTCTCTCATCATGTTTCTCACTGGAACTAACACATTCGCGACCGGTAGATATTTCCTAATACCGAGTACTGACGAAAAAAATAATTGCAAAATGTGTTTTGAAATATCACTGTTGTAAATATGTAGTGTATAAAATGAAAAATATTTCATAATATTTTTATAACCCCGGAATAGAATTTGAAGTGACGTGAATCCACATTAGCGGTGGCGAATGTGTTAATATGTATCAAGTGACTTTTCCACTGTCTTCCCGTTAACGTACCTTCTATTTTTCCAAATTCTCCTAAGCAATATCTACTCGACTTTCCACATTGAAAAGATTTCTGCCTCGATCGTTCCTGTCATTTTTTTTTTTCATTTTGTCTAAACGTTACTGTTTATATAAATACTCTCTGAAGCTTTGAAGCACGTTGCACGAATCGAAAGTGACGCGTCGACCAGCAAATCGCCAATGGAGCGACGAGAAGGTTAGAGATGAGCAGATAAGAGCATTACCGAGTAGACGCTTTCGATCCACTGAAATCCCGTCCCGGGTGCGACAGGAATTCGCGACTCGCAGTGCTCCTTTATTCTCCCGGCGATCCGGAGGGAAAAAAAAGAACCATGGTCCTCCATCCATCGATCTACGCGGCTGTAATCGCGAATAACGTTTTTCCGTAATTTATGACCGTACAGAGAGTAAATGAATCGATCGACGGAAAACGGCAACATCTGCCGCGCGCCACGGAGCTTTGTGTACAGCGCTTAATTGGTAATTAGCCGGCGTATTTAACGCGAGCGGCGCAGAACAATTGGCCCCGCCGTATTCTCTTTGCAAATTCGTTTAGCAAACGAATCGCGATTGCAATGATTACCGAGCCCTGCACACCGAGCGAGAACCGGCCGACGTAGCGCCTCGATTGCGATTTTATTGCTCCTATCCAGCGAGAGCGTCGATTAAGCTTTTTGTTCGAATAAAAATCAACCCTCGGACCCCCGTCTCTTCGCGGTTCTGTCGCCAATCGTGCGAACCCCGTGTTTGCTCCGCTGCAAATAGAAATTCGAGCCTGGGGGATTCATTGGAGCGTTCGCGTTTCCCTTTTTTTTCTGGAAATATCGCTGATTTCTCTTGCTTTATTTAAATGGTAATTTTAGTCTGGTTTACCAAAGCTAGGTGGCTGCTTCATATACAAAGTGTCTTAGTTCTTTCCAGCTAAAATTTGCCAGCGTGTTATACACGCAAAAGTAAGAAATGCTTTTAAATTTTTTATTAAGGAGTTATAACTAATAATTGAAAATGATAATGAACTGCCATTTCGTCGACACACTGTACAAAACGTATTATATATATCTCTATTTGTGTTTACATAAATTCTTATGTTTACTTGCTGAAGTTGATATCTACATTTTTTATTAACGTTTTATTAACGAGTTAACAATACAAAAACTTGAGCATATATTTTTTATGGTACACAAAAATCCTAAAGCCTTTTTGGAAAACTTTTTGTATTTAATAGAATCATAGTCTGGACATACGAAGCTTTATATATGATAAGAAGGAATTGTTAAATTGGGGAACACAAACCTTATGGGCGAAAAGCAATAAACTGAAGCTGAAAGAAACTGAAACTTATGGTTTCTAATTTACGGGTTGAATATTCCCTTTTTTTAAACATTATAAATTTGATCATGTCTACAAAAATGTCTTGCTGTAAGCATCTGTATCAAACACTTTAAGAATGATTGAATCGAGGATATCTAGTTTCACGTGATTTATACCACAAATTTTGAACCCATTACTCATTGCGAAGGGTATATATTCACTGGACATCTAGGACTTCAGAGAAGATATGACTCATTGTCGGTGTTACAATGGAGATTACAATGGAGACGCGGTGAATAAGAAACGGATTCATTTTAGCAACGCACAAAGGAAAGAATCTTGATTTAAACCAAGGAAATATTAATTAAGAAACATTACCCAGAGTAGTAGAATGTTCAAGCACTCAACAGATAAAATTTAATTTAATTTTTTTTAATTACAGTACCTAGAAAAAAAAAATGTTCATTAAGTTTCCCCACGTAAAATTTCATTCCGTTTAAGACTCGTGTAAAGCGTTTCTTGAAATTGTTGCAAATAATTCATACGTGTTAAAAATGAGAGTACAGGAAGTATCCGTTATCTTTTATTTATAGATTGAGTTTACTGAATCTGATCAAAGCTTGAAGTGGAGATTTCAATCTTAAATATACTGTTGCGCCGGAGGGTGGTGCCACATCGAGGAGTAGTCATTTTAAATAATTAACACGTCTTTTATAAAAGGAACAAGAACACAAAACGTTTATTAACTATAACAACAACTCGATTAGTAAACACGTCCGTACGATAGCAAGTCTGGCGACGTTCTGCCGATTCAAAAGTTGCCGGTTCTCTTGGAATCCGAAACATCCTGACGATCCGCTTTCGCTCGCTCTTCAGAACGCACTTCACATCGTCGCAGCATCTTCACGCTGCCGCGACGATGCAACTTCGCAATATTGCGGCATCTTCACGCCGCCGCAACGATACTATAAAAAGACATAGATATATTACAAAAGAATCCTTCCTCAATTGTCATAGTCTTAAAAAAAAATACAGGAGATCGCCATTACCTTCAATAGAATCTAATCAGATCTTGAGATGGAAACATAATCTTTAAATATAGAATTAACAGATATATACTTGGTGAAAAAAGAATATTTCTTTCATACATACAATACTTATCCTTCTTACAGAGAAACACTTAAAAATACTGTTATTTTCAAAATCAACCCTGTTATTACCTTAGTCGCAACACTGTCCTATCCCACCCTAAAAAGTCGCGTCCATAGATCAAGGTTAAAATGGACGACCGACGAGAATTTAGACGTTCTTCGAAAAAGTCGCCACGGATCGAGGGTCGCGTAATTATGTTGCAAAATTGGCCGACACAATAGAAACGATCCCGCGGCTCGTTCAGATAAGATTCGAGTCCAGATTGGATCCATTCTAGCGCTTATGGCACCCACACTGGATTCCACGAAGGGGACTCGAATCTATTTCGAGGTATGATTTACGTTACGCCACCACGAACACGTTGCTGTCCACCTCTCTACCCGCCTTGATCTCGTTGCAACGAAAAAAAGGGGCTGGCGAGCCATTGTCTGGCCGATGCATCGCGGTGCATTGTATGCAAATATGAACGACGCGGCGATATCTCGGATTTCCCATGGGCTGCATATCTTCCGTCGAGCGTGTTCCACTTCTTTGTCGTTGATCACGCAATTAGCATTGCATCATAGACAGTACGAGCAGCTTGGTCCGTCTTGCAGGGACTTCCATCAGGAACTCCTGGTGTGACTCGATAGCTAATTCGTATGTGCGAAGGTGAGTTGAAAATAATCGAAACTAAAAATGGAGGAAGGCAGACAAAAAACGAATGCAGTGCTTGACTTCTTTGTTTTGAAGTCTTTTGGGAGAAGAAGAAAGAAGAAAGGTATCTTTGGGAAATTTATTAGAATAATAGGTCAAGTGTGGGAGAAAAGGAAAGACGTGAGTTGTTTGATGTGAATTAAAGATATGGATGGAATTAATATGAGGGACTGAGAGAGCCTTATTTTATGTGAAGTGTTTGAATAATTAGTATTATATTAATGTGAAGACACTTAGATATTTATTTATTGCAATAGAATTCCTGGAAAATAATATGTTTGGTCTTTGGCTATGTTGCTCTACCTATCAGAAGCACGAGTATGTTCCCTTTTTTTTTTAATTGGTTGGAAATTATGGAACAATAGAAGCAATCCATTGGTATCTGATTTATAAGTAAAAAATATAAAATTAACATTTTCTGCTTTGATTCCTGATTCCAGAAAGTTAACCTGCTTTGACTGACTTATAAGTGAATCTTATTGTTAAGTAACTTTCATCTAACCTTTCTTACAACCCATCTCATCACTAACCCTTTTTACGTACGTTTCATTATATACTACAAATTCATTCCCAATATTTTGCCACTTCACTTTACAATATCTTCATTATCTTCCCTTTATCCTCTGATAAAATAATATTTAGCACAGAGTCCATTCATTTAATTATAACCAATTGTCCTTACCTTTTATTAATGACCACGCACGCATTGTCCTCGACAGCTTCAGTGTTAAACAAGCTACTCGATAAAAACAATTAATTGAACCAAAATAAGCAAGAGACGAGTTTTTCCAACGTTACCAAACTTTTCTTCAATTCTCGCAGCAATTATCTGAAGTTCCGTCGGCCGATGCTGCCATTCTTATTCCCAGATATTTCGTGGGTTAAACTTTCCTCCGTAAAATGATTCCACTGACCTCCTTTCGTTTATTG
Organism: Hylaeus anthracinus; assembly: GCF_026225885.1. NCBI lineage: Eukaryota > Metazoa > Arthropoda > Insecta > Hymenoptera > Colletidae > Hylaeus > Hylaeus anthracinus. The sequence goes on along the minus strand of NW_026535289.1, from coordinate 4,509,971 downwards.
CCGGCATCGCAAATCGACGGAGTCGGAGTTCGCGAAAGTTTCATTTAAAAATGCCGACCCTCCCTCCGAACACTACGATACCACCGAACAATCTTCATTTTGTCTTTTGGATGGATGCTAGCAAATTGCAAGCCTCTTGTCGAAACGGCTATTTTTTCTATTTCAAACAAAAGAAATTAAATTCCACTCGAAGGACTTCGTTTGCAAGTGATTTATTAATAAACAGTACGTTTCCATGCATTTTACGCTTTTGCCGCTTTTGGAGATCTGTGCTGGTTCTATGCTCGTTCCCAGCGTATTACGCTTTTGCTCGTCGATTTAGAGTTCGATACTCGTGGCGCGGTAGCATAATCTGAGATGTAGAGTACATTCGTATCTCGAGGGATTATGCACACAGAAGGTTGAGGAAGAGACCTCTGTATATGGATTTTTTGTATAGAAACGAAAGGTGTTACTTATTCGAGACTTGTTGCATCTACTGTTACCAAAAAAAGAAAGCAATGACGAAATTGCAGTTTCGTCGAACGAGAAGGAACAACTAACATCGTCGAAAACGAGTTTCCTTTTGAACGTATCCGCGGGTCTCATTCGTGCCTTTCATTAGCGCGAACGCGTTCCATTGGTCCATCAAAGTAATTACAACCAGCGTCTGTCGCTGATACAACGAGTGGGTGAATTTTATTTACGGACGGCGTAACGCAAACACGCAAATGGAACTAAAAACGCTCAGTTTTTTCGAATGGCAGAGGAATTTATATTTATATTCCATGGGACGAGCCCGTGGCACCGAGTTTTCTATCGGCACACTATCCGCCATTTTTTTTCTACCATTTTTCCTTTTTTTTTTTTAACGGCGTTGACGAGCAGCAAACAAATTCGTGTCCCATTTCCAAGCGATATTTCCGAATTGTCGATTACGCGCACGAAAGAGCATTTTCGATCGTGTTGCGCCGAACGTGTTTCGCAAACAATATCAAAATTTGATGAAAAAAGAATAGTCGATTCTCGATAAGCGTTCGCAGTTACTTCGATTGTCGCGTCATGGAACGGGAAAGCAACGATTGTCGCATGGTTTCGCGAAAAGCAGCCATCATTGCAATTTTTTTAAATTATGGAATGAATTTTTAGAGTGTAAAGTTTTTAATAATAAACAGAGAGGAATCAGCGAAACACTTTTCAATTTTAGTTCATCAGCACTCATCATATTCATTGGTTAATATTTATATTTTGAAAATGTAGGTATATTTATGACTTGGTAAACGCGAGACAACTATATTTATTATAATAAATTAGTTTGAATAAAGATATTTTATTCTAAATAATTGTATTGATCCTTACTTTGGATGTCGTTTAGTATACAAGAATTGTAGTTATTTATACCTAGAAACATGCATACATATAGTAATTAAACCGTAGAGTGGTCATTCATTAAACCATTCATTAGTGGAATTTGTTATCTAATTAATGTCTCGAAAAATATACATATAAATTTATGTAAACCATGTTAGTTTTGTATTATCCAATTTATTTATACATTTCTACATATAAACAGATACCTTTTGTATGTTAGAAGATTAGAAAATTAATGGTTAAAATCAATTCACATAAAATAAACTCTGTTTACCGTAATATTTATCACATTATTTTTCATAATTATAATGTTTTCTTACCAATGGGAATCAATATAAATAGCATTTCCGATCAGACGATCGACACAGATCATCGACGACAAGGGTAATTGGATTAATGTGTGTACTAACGCATCCCTGAGCCCGGGTTCAATGTTCCCGAATAAAGTTCCACATCCTCGAACGTTTTCCAGCCACGACAAGACCGGGTCCCGTCTTATGAAGCTTTCAAGGAAATTTCTGCCGCGCAATAAAGCTTCTGTTGAGTGCACCAAGATTTCGGTACAATTCCCAAGCTATTACAACCGTGCGCGCGAGTCCCGCGACGACGACAACGAGCGTCGAGGAGCTGCTCTTATTTGCCAAGTAAAGAAATCAAAATCCCTTTCTCGATTCTTCCGCCATTTTTCAAACATTTAACCATACGAAAATTTGATGCTAAAGTCTTATACCATAATCCAAGACTATAAGTCACGAAAATTTAGATGAGATAGTTAAAAAAACACTAAAGTAATTTAGCTTAGTGTAGATGAAAGATTTCATAATATTATTTGCCAATGCATGAAGATATGTTGTATATAAGGTGGCAATGAAAATTTTAGTTCATTAATTTGGGACTTAGGCATTGAAGTACCTGCATCGCCAAAAAGAAGCAGTGGAACAAGTATCTGTTTTTAACAGTGTTCATGAACAATCATGAATTTCTTTAATTTTTCAAATGCTCCATTATCAAATTATTACTGTAATACATACTAACATTATAGATAGTCAAAATTCCTATCTAGATACAAATTTCGAACAATGAAACTATCCGATTTAGAATTTTAATAATAAAATTAAATTATATTTCATATCGAATAACTACAAATTCACTTATACAACTATTCAGCCAAAGATATATATCTAATATAAATAGAATGACTTTCATCCTAGCAGTCGAGGCAAATCTTTATAACCGTAAATAAAATTTTTTCATAAAAATTAGCTGAGTTCTTTCGTGGACCATCAATGTATGCCATTTAAAATAAATGGTTCCTGTACGAATACTTATTACACTGACTGTATCTGCCTTTCAAGTGCCTTCCACGCTGTTCTTCCAGTATTAATTTCTAAAGTCTACGCGAAAATCGACGTCGTTCGAAAGGAAAGCACCTCTTTAAGGCCGTTGCGACGCTCGAGCTCGTCTGAACATTTGCCTTGATAATGTAATCATAATCGAAGCGACATCATGGGACCACGTAGCTGCGACGAATTCGTTTCTTTAACAGCCGGAATTGAAATGAATTTCGAGACTGCCATCGGAGCAATTCTTATCTTAAATGGTTCCCCTTTGTCGGGCCCCGGGTGTAATTGACCTTCGAATCGATTCCGTCCGACTCGACGAGAACCCCTTTAAACAATTATCGATCACGAGAGGCAGGAGCGTAATTGCATTTTATTCTCGCTCTCGTCGAGTCTTTGAAGTTCGCATGACACAAGGCTGTCGCAAAAATGAAGAATTTTGAAGAGAATTTGTCCTCCCTTGGGAAAAAGATTAACCTTACTTCGATCCTTAAAGTCAGGGGGAAGAGAAAAGTCTTTAAAAAAGTGTCAAAATGTTAATTACCCTGTACCAGAAAATTTCAAATGTTTTTTGTTGTCTTTTTGGAGGGTGTTTGGAATTTAGTTTGTAATGTATGTAAGAAATTAATTCGTTATTAATCAATAATAGCCTTAAAACGTTTTGAGAATTACGCGAGAAATTGCTTTAACATATATATTCTGTTATATATATATATATATATAACATATTATATATATATAACAGAATATATATATATAACAGAATATATATATAAATATAGAATATATATAACATATTATATATATATAACAGAATATATATATAAATATAAAATATATATATATAACATATTATATATAAATATAGAATATATATATATATACATATATATATCATAGCTACATCATATTTAATCAAATACTTCATAAACAACGTTAAATAAAACTTTATAGAATTTATGATCTTTTAAATTATGGTACAGACTCGTTGAAAACGTTGACATGTTGACATTTTTTTTATTATGTAGAGGGGCTGGGGAAAAAAGATATCGTTAAATTAATTTCACAATCATGAAGGAAAAAGGCAATTCATGAAAAATGATTAAATCTAGAAAACAATTTGAAATGGTGTCTCCTGACACTTTCAGTAAAACAGAAGCGACCTACAATTAGTGGAATATTTGTTTCCATCAATTTTCCGAAATGGTTTCCACCGAGCAATTAAATCCAACGCAACCGAAACGGCGTCCGGCATTTGAATCATTACTTTTAACAATCGCTTCTTTTTCCAGGCGAACGGTGCTTTTGGGTAATACGGTTTCCAGCAGCGCAAACCACTCGGACGAGAACAGCGAATCGCGTTTTCTAATTGGCAGCTTTTTCCCGCGGTAATTGGAAGCAGTCGAAGAGCTTCCACGCGAACATCTCCGAGTCGCGAAGACGCGGAGAGGGCCGGGGGGGAGGGGTATGAATCGAACGGAAACGAGATGGTAACAAAACGAAATGACTTTTTATGGTTTGGGAACGGGCATCGAGAGGGAGAATCCTCGGAGATTTCGTTAAATCGACGCCAGGTTTTTGCGGGTATTAGACCGGCGCGTGGGAAAGTAAAAAAGACGGGGAAAAAAGTTGGTGTGTCAGTATTGGGAAACTTGATATTTTTCAAGCGAAAATACGAAATACTTTTTTTTCTCCCGTTGCGTATGAATCGATATGGGTGATAAAATAGAGAATTTTTTGCGACATAACATTCACTGTGGCGCGGATTATTAATTTAAAGCGTTCGTTTTTTTGGTTGTTTTTATAGCACTTTTCAGGAATTGTTTGTATAGTGTAAAACGAATGTTTAGTAAACGAAATTGTAATCAAAGAGGTACATTGTAAAATGAGTTTTGTATAGTAAAATGTCTTACAGAAAGTTAAATTAACTGACTATGTATAAAAAATCAATTAAAGACCATTGTCCAGTCAATTATTTTAGATTCATCGTATTTTCCGTATATTTTTATTAGCATAGTATTTATTACTGCTCACGTTACTTTGGTTAAAAGTAACAAAAAAATAACAGATTTCATGTAATTTTTCATTTGGTATACAAGTAACTCTGAAAGCCATGTAGTAAAGATTTATCACTACCATTAAATAAAAGAAACTAATTTATTATTACAAATGATTAAATAAGTCCAAAGATGATATATGTGGCTATCTTTTTATTTATTTTTCAGCATCAAGTAAAAGAAGGCATTTAAATTAAATCAATATTTTTAAATTATAAAAACATAGCTTCGTTTGTATACCATACACCATAGAAACACATTGTTGTTATTGCAGAATGGTGAGATCATTCGTGTCTGTCTATCACACCACAATTTCATAATGAATATTTATCTTTTTTCGTCCAGCGGCTGAATCCAAATTTAGATAAATAAATATTATCTCCTTGATAATAAAACTTATCCACACAGACAATCGACATACTTCTTCTCAGCATTCCTTGCAGAACAACCCATTCTCCAACCAAGATAGCCTCACACCACTTCCACAATAGTCCACTCGTGTACTAATCTCGTAAACTGTTTTTAATTAGCAAGAGCACGTATTATCTCGTTAAAACCAGCTTCCTCGAAGCACGTATCTCCTGATTTTCTTATTGCCGGTAACAATTTCATCGTCGACGTTGATCTAACGACGAGACGGTATCGCGGGCGTACTTGGAACGACAGCTTTGTTGAAGCCCAAGCTATTTGCCCAGTCTCTGCGTATCGTCGGAGCTCCCCGACCAGAAAGGGTGGCGAGAGAGAGAGAGAGAGCGGTAGAAGCGGAAGTTTGAAAGGAAGTCGAATTTCATTATGGGAGGAGAGAGACATGTGTTTCCTATATACCGCGAACGTGCGGCATGTAGACGAAACGGGCGGACAATGGAGGAAATTTGACAGGGTTAGGAAAAGGGAGGAGCGCGTCGTGTAAAATCGGGAAAAATATAACGGCGGAATGAGGAAGGGGGTGGGGGGACGAAATTTCAGCGAAAGGTAAACAAAGAACGTAAAATAATAATATTAACCGGTCGACACAGAGTAATATTGGATCGCAAGGACGGCTATATATTAGGTTGTCCCAAAAATTGATGCTACTTTTGCTACTCAAATTAAGGGTGCGCAGGAGCCAGAGCCAAACTTCGAGTTGACTTCAAC
>NW_026535289.1:4490721-4503690 GCF_026225885.1 Hylaeus anthracinus | reverse complement strand
GTTGAAGTCAACTCGAAGTTTGGCTCTGGCTCCTGCGCACCCTTAATATGTGGAACATATTCTTAAATAACAAATGGTAACTAAATTTTACGCACGACGAGTATACTCATCATGACACAAAATACTGCCTTTTCTCCATGACGAGTATACTCGTCGATCACAGTTGATCGATTAAAGGAACGTTGAAAATTCGACGGAGAAGAACTCTAGGAAAGAGAGACGAGATAATATAAGAGGAGCAAAGAGGGGATGAAAACGTTTGAGGAAGCTTTAAGGAAGACGATCGAAAAAACGAAGAAGCCAGGAAAAACAACTGGAGGGGACGAAGATGGAAGGATGCTGTTAAATGTCTCCTGCACCCTTTCATTTCCGTTTTTCTTCGCGCAGGGAGTCACGAGGGATCTGCAGAGATACGAAGATCGGATGGTTGCCAAGGGCGTTCGACGATCAGCCCGAGCTATGATCCACGTACACGCAGAGGGAGGGAGCAATTTTTGGCAGAATACGTATTAGCCTCGATTAGATCTCGATGGGAACATTCTTGGTCTGCTTCTCGAATGCGTGGAGCACGGGGAACGTTCCGCAACCCCTACCACGTTTCACTTTTTCTGGAGGAATGCGGAGAGGGTGGAGGAGACGGGTGAACAATTCCAGATCGGAAGGATGCCAAGAGGGCTTACGATTCGGGAAGACATCGCTCATGGCTGGTCAATGAAGACTCTTTATCGTCGTCATGACTTTCTTTTCGCATGACGATATGTAATAATTCCACTTGGTAGGGAGGCACGATTGGGTTTGATTGCTTTGAGTAATTATATAGGAGGGTATCATATCATTATCAAAATTTTCTGTATATTCTTTACTCTCTCAATGAGATTGCATGAAGTAATTAAAGAAAAATATATTTTTAATAAAAGTGAATAGTTTGCTTAAATCCAATATTATTTTAGCATATGGTAGGAATAATATTGTAAAAATAATATTACGGAATAATATATCTTTTTCTGGGCAGAGTCTTAATTGAAATGTAAACAAAGTATACATTCCAATCTATAACATATTTTCTATGTTTTGATTCGACATTATTTCTGTTTAACATGTTATTGCCTTCCAAATAATTATGTAAATATCCGAAGAGGTGAGCTTATAACCTTTTGAGTCACGAATTATTGCAAAAGAAGATCGCAAAATTGTTGTTTAAAACGACAAATATAAGGTTATATTATTTTAATTCATAAACAGGAAATAAATAAACAAGAAAGATTTCTCTGAAAATAAACAAAGAAACAACATTCAGTGTTTATCCTATATCAATAATATTTATCCTATATTTTATCTTTCTAACTCAACGATAATCTCGCATTGTCCAGTGTTTTTCTTCTCTCTTCTCTTCTCTTCTCTCATCTCTTCATCGACCCTCGTGTAAGCGCAGGAGCGTTCAAAAGACAATCTCAAGCGAATGGACTTTCTTACACGTATTTAATATCATTTTTTATTATCAACATAATAACCTGGATTACACATCTGTATTAAATATTGGTGCCCAAGGTAAACGCTTTAAATTTTCTTAGCAGCGAATGAGTTAAACCTCCCATTAAGCCGATTCTCCTCCTGAATTATTAACCATAACCTTTACCTGCAAATCTACTTGAAAAACCACATTACATATATAAACTCCATTTATAAGAAAGAGAATCACTCCGAATAAAAAGTTACCTTGCAGTCGAACACACTCCATAAATTTCATTTATCCACTGGAACTATCAAAAACAATAAATCTTACCACGCGGTGCATTTTCATTCCACGTAAATAAATCGAACGACAGAAGTTTAACCTCTTGAACGAAAATAAATTCTCCCTTTACACTGTAACAGGAAAAGATACCAATTCTTCCTGAGTATTGCTCTCCGCCACATCGTTGTTTCCTCGCATGAATTTTTCAAGGCAGACGCGGATAGGTCGCACGTGCGGGGGTACAAGTTACGTACGTGTATCGTTGCACGATAATGGACTCCAACGTGAGTTATTCCGCGAGTGCATTCATAAATGGGCCTCTACGTAGTCTCAGGGGGCATCGGGTACGCGAAAAGCACGCGCGTAAAGTGCAAGACGATTCTTTGTCATCAAGAGAAACTCAATTTCCCTTGGGTGGACTGGTAAGTGCTTCTGATCGTGGTAAAAAAAAAAAGGGGGGAAGACCGGTACATACGCATGAATGGTCGAAAGCCCGTTCTTATTTCCGGCGCGGTTCATTGTGCATTGTTCGTAAAATGGAAATGGAGCCGGCGGTAATTTGCGTTTGAATGAGTCTCCTTTTTACCTCCTTATACCCTTCCAACTTTTTTCCATCCCTTACATCCTGCTGGCGGGCTTTTTGCCCTTTTCCTAACGACCGAGGAAAGGAAATTTAATGAGTAGACGTTTGCGGTTATTCGACGCGTATTCAAGCTTCCGACAATAAGTCATTGTCCCACCCCCGCCGAGTATTGTAACAGAACTGACCGAACGATGGCACTGAAATCTACGTTAATAGAGACAGTTGTGGGTAAAGTATATCGAATAAATACGACAGACTTGGTTTGCTTCGAAGACAACGTTGAAAATTGATTTTGATGAATGGACGAGGTGTTGGTAGATATTTCACGCGTTTCATAAGCAGTCTTAATGATTAGGTTATAAAATTATTTGTTGATTAGTTGATAATTAATGTATTTGAGTTCAAGGTCAACGTTGTGACTCAGGTCTTATCGAATGTATCTTTCCATTTGCTACAAAATGTAATACGAAAAAATATATGTTGTCTTAATAGAAACAGGTAATGGCCTTAAAAAACCCGAGAAAAGTGAAGTTAGAGACAAATTTTCTGCCGCGGCATTGTTCCTTCAAAATCATTGAAATCCTGCCATATAATGTTCATATCATATAAAAACAAGGGAGATATTTCAGTGGCCTACTTCAGCTGGAACAAACTGTGTAATGAAAATGAAATTGATGAGACCCGATATGGGTGAATAAACCAATGGAAATCGACACATTCCTTCCCCGATTCGTCAGACTTGATTCAGAGGAGCCCCTACTTGGAAGAAGAGGGAGACTACCTGGTACTGATGAGAGAAAGAAAGTAGATCAACCCAGGAAGGAGTTGCGTGTCGTGTTTAGTCAGACGTTTCAGGCGTTATTGGTTTCAGTTCGATTCTTAAATTGATCAGTTTATCAATTTCTATAAATTCCTTACATAAATTAAAAGATTTCTCTTATGCACCTTTCCACCAAACATCAAAGAATCTCAATGAGATTTTCTGTTTACTACAAACAATAGAATATGTGCCTAAAGAGGTTAAATCAAGTAAATTTGATTCTAAATATCGAATAAAAATTCCAGGTTTATTTGTAAGATGAAAAACAAATGAACCCTTCAATTCCTCATCCAAGTGTAAATTTTAATCTATGGAGAATAAGACAGCTATTAAGACAGCTAGATTCATTTATTATTAATCATATGAATGAATCTGCCATCTCTATTCTTCATTCCAAATAAAATTTTCACATGAACCTCGAAACTGTGTCCCAGAAACGTAAAAACAGCGAAGAGCATGATCGTGCAGTTTTCAAATGTTTCTTCGCGACACTTGGAGCGGCTCGTCGTTTTCCTTCGGAGGCCTCATTTAAATTCTGTGCTAATTAAACTGGGGTCCCGTTTACTTCTCGAACGGTCGACATACCTCGACAGAATCGAGTCTGGTTTCTAATGAGTAGACATTAATGGAACGATCGTTGCGTTAGTGCCTCGGGTTACATCTCCAACGAGAGAAGGAACGCGTTCGATTCGAAGAGACGGCCTTTTTCGTTACTTATCGTAACACGAGTTCGCTTGATACATGCAAATGAACTTGAGAGACTTGTCAACTATGAACAGCGAACATGTCGTTGGATTTATTAAGAAACCAATTAAACAACAGAGGTAGAGAGTCTTAACTTCGAGCGAGTTACTTTGCCTCTTGTTCTTATCTGATCTTTCAAACATCATGTTCTGTACAATAGTATTTCATTTTATTTATAGAAGTTATAATGTCGGTGTTAAATATTAAATGAACTGCTTGCAAGATCTACACTGTTCCCTGTTTATAAACAAGAATATAAATGCACATCATATTTTGTGACAAATGCAACTAAATGCCAGGAAAATATATTTTAGATATAAAATAGAATAAAGAATAATCGATCAATGGAAAACACACAGTTAATAGTGTCGTAATATACTCTTCAAAACTGATTATCAAAATTTATATCTGGAGTGGTATGATACATAATAGTAACCCTTTCAGATCTGAATTATTTTTTTTCTCGTTCTAATGAAATTTAATATTTAGGATTAACTTAGTCTAAAATAGGAAATGGAAAGTGGAAAAAATATATAAAAATCCTAATCATGTAGTTCTGGAGGAAAACTGGTCTTTCTTCATGTGCACAAATAAGAATATCCGCCCAAAATGATAGTGACAATAATTTATAAATTTTGTGTCCTTAAAAGGGTAAATATATCTCAGCCAAGAAATAGGAAACTTCTTCGTTATCTAAAACCGATTTGTAGAACCTAAGCTGTATACAGAGACGTACCCAGGACCGGCGTGACCTTATGCGGGGTCGGGTTCAAAAATTTTGCGGGATTTGATGTCACATTCAAATCCTACACATAAATTTTACAACAAGAAATTATTTATTCACAAATGTTATATATTTTTTATAAGATGAATATTAAATAATAATACATTGATGATTTTTGTCACTCCTTTCAATTTGATCATCGCTACTAAAAAAATGTCTTGCATCTCAGCAAAAATTGCTTCCATTTGGTAATGGCGTCATCAGTCTGTAAAAAGCTAATCAAAATCAGTGCCTTTTAATCGAGTAATTTTCGTAGACCGCGGGGCCTTTTAAAACGCGGGGCCCGGTTCCGGCGAACGCGCTGAACCTGCCTTGCGCCGGCCCTGGACGTATCTTATGTAAATTAATAATTGTGGAGTAAAAGTCGCCAAGGAACCAAGTGCCAAAATTAAACATCTGAGATTTTTCATAAATATTTAACGAGAGAACTGGTGCCTCGAAGTCCTTTTACAAGGTCCTCGACGACGTAGCATATAATTAGGAAAAAGTCTCATCCCGTATAATTTTGTCACTCGGCCCTTTTGGTACTTCCACCCTACAATTATTACTTAAGCGTAATTAAAAGCACTTGTACGAACGATGCCAGGAAACGCAGAAGAACAACTCGTAAGAAACTCCTATTGGCACAATAAGAGGTTCTGCAGAGAAGCGGCGACATGCCTGACGGCATTTCTTGCTGAGCAACCACTTCGTGAAAAAGAAACGCCGTTTGCTTGTCTCGCGATATCGTTCGTTTGATTCGTGTTTCCCGTTTGACAGAACTGGACTTCCACGACAGCTCAAGCGTGGCCAGCAAAAATTGGTAAAGTTACTCCTATTCCATTACTTTCTGCGCAATGAAGGACGTAGAATGAATCACGGTGCGCAAAAACGAATGTAATACCTCGAACCTTCAGTCCGCATTAACGATTTTATATTTAAATAGCAAATTTTATTTAACGATTCAAAAGGATCCTTTCGAAACGTAATCATTTGACACCGATTATATTTAGATACGTTCAATTTAGCGATAAAGTTACTAAACTACATTCGTATTTTCGCATAATATTAATTCACATGTCGAATCGTTTCAATTCTGCATTCGTGTTGTACATAAATGATCTCAACTTGTCATGTGATTGATTTCATCGAAAATACAAATTCCTCAAAAGATGAGTTAATTACTCTATAGTATTTTGATAATATAAGCATTTGTATTATGTTGGCTCGATTCAAACAGTTAAATACATTATTCGCATTATCGTAAAATAGCTTTGAAGTATCGATAACGACTGAAATCAAACACAAAAACAAACAATTCCGCTGCCTATCAGCATGTTATGCAGTTAAATGTTTATAATTAAATTTCACTCAATCTACTCGATTCAAAGTGAAGGTTACTGTACGCAGAAACCCTCAGTCAATGAATCTGACAAATTAAAGGCGCAGGGTTGAAAGTGAACAAATTTAAAACAATATGTCATGGAGTCTGTCTGGCTTAAAAACCTAAAAATTAACATTTTTTCTTTGATGAAATTATTAAATATAACAATTTCAAACTTTGTATGTACATCAATACATATTTTATCAAACCCATGATTTGATTTGTGCAATAATGCAGGAATTAATTGAAGACGAAAATATATGTTGAAAATATATGTATCTTATTAAATTCTTTATTATTGTACACAAAAACACCATAAAATTTCATCAACGATCACTAGGATAGGTAGAAATTCTTTCTTTTATCTGTTTACAAAAAAAAACCCCCCCCCCCCCCCAAATGGTTCTCTAATTATTTACTAATACTACTTTCTTCGAATGTCTCCAATTCTTCACAATCTAAGACTGCCTACAAAAAATTCCTATCAAAATACTACTTGTAGTGGTACGCCCGCAACCCAACACGACCAAGCAAATCGAGCTATCAACATCTTTCTGACTCGTTAGAAAGATGACAGTGACAACCCGCCCCATATCGTTTACATCGGTGTCTACCCGCAGTCTTAGAGAGTCTTTAGCATTCCGTCGTCGGCTGTTGGTAGTTTCTTACTCGACAAATTTGTCACGGCGTTTATGAAGGAGTCTGCTAGTTTGACAGCTGAACGTGCCTCGGGGCCGGGAGTCGCGTAACGTTCAACCGTTGTTTACAATTACTTAAGCCACTTGTCACGTACGACGCCCCTACGTGTACCGCTTTAAAGAGTTTACAGTGGATCCGCGGTCTGTTTGCCCGGTCGCTATGAATCTCGCGACGCCTTGTATTTCTGCAGGGAGAACGAAAGTGCGTCGTCAAATAGGAAACGACAGAAACGTTTGCTCGGTACTTTGCCTTAAAACGAACGTATTTATTTCCCCCGCGACCTACCCCTGGCCCCTATAAGCTTTCGAATTGGCAGAGTTTAAGGCTAGTGGAGCCGAAGGATCGTTTGTCATGGTTCATGTGCAGCATCGGTACTTTTATATTTTTAGTAGGTAATAGGCTTGTTAGTAAAGAATAACGTAGATGTCAGGTCTGTACTTCTGGAAAACAACGCAACAGTGGCCGATCGAAATGGGACTTGGTGGAAAGGACCCAAGATATAAAATTTTAGCTTCGGCAATTTATGCGTTTAGAAGATACGGGCTTGGAGGGTACAGGTTCTCAATTATAAATCCGTCATAATAGTTTTTCCTGTCCTTTGGATGCTATATTCAGCAACAATGTAACCGTCTGATCGATTTATGTTTTACAAATTTCTTATCAATTGGTCAAATATGTACTGATGTTTACGAGTTTGGAGACATTGTAGCTGTAACAATTGGAACGTGATCGTTTACTTTTGTGAATGAGGAAGTATATTAGTTTGGTGAAGAATCTGAACGATAGGAAGTAAAATCAAGATTTGGAGAATGAGCATTATGTTATGTAGCGGAACACGTGTCATTGATTGATAAAGAAGAAGTTAACTTTAGTATTAGAAATTAAGTATAGAGTATGCGATGTATGCTTCAATGACATACTTCACTTTCTTGTATTTAATTTCTAGTGATAAAGGTGTGGTAACCATACACGTAGAAGACTGCGAATTTGTGCAAGAAAAACATTCAACCAAATTGGAATAAATTAAGAACTTGATTAGAACTTGTTTAAACACTTGGTGGTAACCAGCAGTCAAACATATCCAGGATTCATAAACCTTAAAAAAAAAAACAGTTCGTCTATATTAAGTATATGTATATTCGCTAAACACGTCAGATCCTTTAAGATTGTTTTGAAAGGAAGATTGAAATCAGAACTGTGATAACTTTCAAACGTTCAAAAACTGCATCAATCTTCTTAAGATTATACCTAACCAAGCCTCAAATACCTAGAATCATATTATCCTTTGTTATTAATTAAATTAAGTAAACTTCGTGATTGTCCAATTATGCAAATCGTTTCAAAAGCAAGCATCAAAAATAAAAAGAGTTCTATTGACTCAACCAAGTGTCTACGATAGGTTTTAATTGATTTGAATGGTTCATTACAGATTGCAGAAATATAACAAGATAAATCGATTACTCCGATCAGTTTAATTTCCATCGCATTCGCTCGATCCTTTCATCTGACCTTATTAGGTGTCAAGTATCTCCATCGAAACCTCTCTGGAGCAGACACGTAGCTAGGACTGTGACTGCCTTTACCCTTTTCGTAGATGAGATTATCGGAAGCCTTTCGGTAGATGAATTCAGTGAAATCACGACTTGCGTAAACGGTCTTCGAGCAAACTCCTGCGCGATCCAACGGCAGTCTTTGCACCTGCAGATGCAGCGAGAGACGTCTCTTTCCAAGAGGACAGCTCCTCGCTGTGCGAATTACGTAAATGCGCTCCGTTTGCGTGGATTTGCTGTACTTCTGTGTACGCGACTTCAAGGCACTACAAAATTCGAATAATCGCGTCAGTAGACACGTCAGAAAGACGCTGGTTGCGCGAATGTTCAAGGCAATATTTCAGACGATGGAACCTGCAAGTTCAGAATCGCTGATTTCAAGTAGAAAGGAAATTAATTTTTATTGTCTTCCTGTTGCCTCGACTCAACTGAAGTTTATTTACGTTTCGAGTCATTTTCAGAATCTGTGAGGTATTAATGGATTTAACAAATTGACATGTCAAGAAAATTACTAAAATTAATATGTATGCATTTAATAATTAAGGTAGGATAATTCTGAAATATTTATGGTCCTTTACTTAAAAACAGTAATTATTTATTTTAGTATAATAATTTCATTCTATTGCCACGAATGCTAAGCTTAGATTGACTTCGAAAATGAGATCTCCAATTTAAGATTTGAGAGTTACCTTTGCCTCACCGACAATCATTTTATTGATACTTCGAATTCCAAAGAAATTTAACCTAAACAAACATTATTGCTAATTGATTTTCTGCAAGGGGTTAATAAATACATTCGTAGCTATTTACAGGTTGCATAAATAATTAGAAGTCAAAGCGTAAATGAGTAACAGCTTGAACCTGCATAATCTGCAACCTTTCATTTATATTCATATAAACTTATCGATAAATATTTTCTGTAATATGTCTTTAGTGCCTCAACTATTTCTGAATGTATACTTATAGTTACTGTTACACAGTTCTTCCAAATTAATGCGTAAATCAAGTCCTTTGCATTTTAAAATACCAATTGATATATATGTAGTACCAGAAGTTAAGCTACTTTTCCAAACTCTTTCCAATCCCCGTCTCAATTAATCCTTTCCCTCCGTACAGAACTCCACCAATCTCGCTCAACAGATTCCCCAGATGCGGCACATGCGTCAAATGACACGAAGCATGGTATTATCGGATTGCAAATCGTTGAATACGATGCAGACGACCGCAAACGTGCGAGACACAGATGATTCTACTCTTATTGGACGCGATAAGGCGCGGCAAATATGACCCTGCATACGCGAAGACCCGATACGAATAACGCTAAACCCATGAAGTATAAAATGGAAATCCCATGGAGCTCGATACAGACAATCTGTGGTCCCGTGGAACGTGATATAGATAACCGTGGATCCCTGGAACCTGCTGCTAACAAATGGGATTCCAGGAATTTCGTGGAATCGCGAGGATCCTGGGAGTTTCTGGAATCCTAAGGACACCTGACACCTCAGGAATCCTTGAGAAGCGCCAGGATCTCTGGAACCTTCAGAATCCTCGAAATCCCACGGACGTGCAGGATCTCACTGGTTCCAGGAAGCCAATAGAACACTCAACATATTTCTGAAATGACTTAGAATCCTCGAGACTCCGAATAATGTTGGTACTATTGAGATTCGGACTCGTAGAACATCTTCAGGGAAGATCTTTGATTGTGTAAATTTGTTTTAATCGAGTTTGGTGGGACCCGAGGCATCTTGATCATCACATCACTGTTCCACAAGTTTGGTAACGCCTGTAACGAGTTTCATGAGTACAAGACTATTTGTGTCGTGTTCTGCGAATAGACTGACGTTGATATTAGGTTTAAAGAAGTCATAGGAAGTCTCACTTAATTGCAGATTAATGTATACTAACGAAAGGGGGAAGACTTCACAGAAATGGAGTGTGTTTGAAGGGTTGTTAAAGCTACCTATTAGGTTACAGCCCTAAAGTTTCGATGGTTCACTCAGGAATGTATATAGGTTGATTCACTAGAAACAGTACACTTGAATGAACTTTGAAAGGGTAAGTGAAATTTTTGAAATCCATACCATTTCCATTCGCAACGCTTCATCCTAATATTTAATTCTAATTTTCCTTGATTAATATTTAATAATGAAGGTGTCCTGTTTCTAGTGAACCACCCTGTATACCAGATATTTCTAGAAGCTAGAATAAACTACAGCTACTTTTTGAACAAAGACTCCTGAAATTGATGTAGAGGCCAGTTGAATATTTCTGATAGAAATTACTTTTTAGCGATTCAATCTACTTCTTATTAAAGACAGTATACAGCCGAATATCCGAGGAAAATATCCTGCATCATTCTTCACACCCCAAACGCAGCTGTATTTAATTGACACACCTCAAGTGTCTTTTGTTCCTCGCGTTGTATATCAAAATAACCGTCGAGTGGCCATTTCTGGCACATGCACGGCTCGTTCCAACATGGTGAAAATGAAATGTAATATTCCGAATCATGATTAAAACGTGACTTCCCGTCATAAATTATTACTTTCAGCAAATACAAGACACCTATTTTTCTGAAGTACACTGACGTCGAACCAAAAAAGAAAACAAGAATTTCATTTTGTGTACATAAAAAGCTTCATACGAATAGCAATAATCATAAATCTAGTAGCGTTCATAGTATCTCTATTAAAATTAAAAGAAAAAACTTATATCTTTACAACAAAAATAAAAATGACAATATATATAGCTTTACATATTTGTTACTTCGCGAATAGTCTTATATTTTTCATTTTCCATTCTACGTTAAAATAAATGTATTTGATTAAACAACCAACTAAATTATGTACGGTTCCTTCTTATTTTTCGCCTACGGAAAAGACGTTTACAGAATATTTCAAGTAACCGATCTCACGTGTAATTCGGGGGATAGGTGTCGGCCAATTACTTTTCGATCCCCCGGGGATTACACTTCCGCATGATCGTCATTAACGCATGACTGGCATAAATCATTCAAAGTCGGAGGACGGTCTGATGGAAGACGCGCTGGTATTCGCTGAATAATGAAACCAGGACGACGGATGGAGGATGAGCTTCCTCTGTACCAGACGGGATATCAAAATTGCAACTAAATTTATCAGGGTAACTCGGCGCTGATTATGTGCTATATGAATTCGTAATTCCCAGCAGGCTGGTAAATAATTCGTTTAGCAACATACCTTCCAGCCTTAATCAATTCCTCTGCCTGAACGGCGGTCAGGCAAGGCAAATTGACTTTCCTTTCCAGCGGAATGTTCGAAGCGGCTGTGCACGTGACCTCCGTCGAGTTGCCCAAATTGTCCGTGCTCTGCGAATCGTCGACGAGCATTGGACGACTGTCCAAGATATCCCTTAAACAATTAGCGTCATCGCTCGTTGCGTCCTTTCCTTGCGCGATCGTCTCGTCAAATTTGATTTCGGTAGACTCTGTGTCGGATTTGTCCAGGGTCCTCTTGCGGAGAGCTTCTTCCAAATCCAATAAATTTCGGACAAACGATTGACCTTGAAGGTTTAGTGTACCTGTCCTGCAAGTGTCGCGGGGTCTATTGAAGGTGGATGCAAGGAATAGACGAATTGTACTACTTAAGATTCTTTATTGGAATCTGTGTTGCCTGAGTGGTATTGAAATATTTCATTATGTGAAGATTCTATTATAATAATAAAGTATAGTATATCTTTCTTTGGAGATATAATTTAAATAAAAAGATGCATTCTAATAACTTGTCAATATTTCAAAACGGGACAAACTGTTGTAAGACTATGTTATGGAAGTTCATTGATAGTCTACGTGTAATTAATTCCTCAAAATCATAATTATTTAAGATTGTATTTTAACCATCCAAGATGTAAAGAAAGTAAACTCTAGGTAAATTTCAATATTTATAGAAATTTTTACGTTGGAAGACTTGTTTTACTTTTCTCATCTATACTCATAATATTTATAGAACTTCACTTGAAATATAAATGATTTAGAAGCAAACTCGTGAACTCTTTTCTCCTTATTATTATAAGTAATGGAGGATGAATTGTACCTATTTTTGGCATTATTTATATTCTTAAGTCTCACACTCCCAGTGACGGAATGCGCTCTCTTCAGGGTTGCCTGCTCCTTCTTGCAATGCTTCTCGAGTTCAGTCATTATCATGCGCCGAACGATGGCGTTCAAATCTCTCTCCTCTTTGCAATGATCCTTCAGTGCCCTGCCAAAGACTTTACTTTCATCCAGTTCGTGTAATGATAAACAAGAACAAATAATTTTCTTAGAAATTTAATAACAGGTGTTGCAAAAATGTCTACCGTCGCGACTTTTCCTTTCCCCTTCAAAATCAGGAGCTAGAAAGCGGTAAATCATACGCCCGAACTAATGTCATTTCACTTTCGATAATTTCGAGCTATCAGTTCGAACGTAAAATTTCAATTAAATTCGCGGTTACCTTTCACGTTTCTATACCTTCGCCTTTGATATAATCATTGGTAACATTATTGCGTCTCTGTGCACAAATCAGCCGAATAAAAATTAAAATACTAGCAATACAATAAAAATACAGTAAAACTTGATACTAATAAATATAAATACATAATTGTGTAATATGTAATACGAAGAAGTAAATCAACTCTATTCGATTTGTTCATTTTATATACATAAC
>NW_026535289.1:4490545-4490711 GCF_026225885.1 Hylaeus anthracinus | reverse complement strand
AAGAAGTAAATCAACTCTATTCGATTTGTTCATTTTATATACATAACCTAAATATATATATATATATTGAGGCTTTTTATTTGCTTTTTATCAATATATATATATATATATATATATATATATATATATTTAGGTTATGTATATAAAATGAACAAATCGAATAGAG
>NW_026535289.1:4416544-4490535 GCF_026225885.1 Hylaeus anthracinus | reverse complement strand
ATATATATATTTAGGTTATGTATATAAAATGAACAAATCGAATAGAGTTGATTTACTTCTTCGTATTACATATTACACAATTATATATATATTTAGATTTATCAAAATTGTTTCAGTTTAAATTTTACTGTACATTTGGGATTCATTTCATAGCCAAGCAAATGGATATTTTAATTTATTCTACTGTCTGGTTCACAGATACTTGTTCCACGTACAGGTTTAATTATAATTCAGTTCTCATATTTAAACTGAGAAACGTAGAATGATGTCGAATGAGAAAGTATCCCTTTCTTAATTTATTAGCTAATTATGTTTGGACATTGCCATATTATTTACTAAAGAGAACTGAAAAATCGCGTTGGAAAAATAAATATCAAATTTGCGGAGACAACGAGTTTCCATGATTTTTTAAAAGCAAATTATCTCGATGGTTTTCATAACAGGAAAATTATTGCGCAACTCGTAAATGCTACGTCCAAATAAAAAGCCTCAAATTCTTTCTACGCGACAGGGGTATAACCATGAAACGAAACAAACAAAGCAGTAAAAAGCAGAGAAGTTGGACATACCATCGACGCAGCATCGCTCCATAAACTAGTCTAATTGGCTGCCGCTTTTAATTGACTTACGGTCGAACTAAAGAAACAGTGGATTCAGTTTCGCGGCCATTTTTCAGCGACTCCTCGTTTGGAAGTGTTCCAAGCACTTCCCCTTCATTCTCTTCCCCACGAAACTGCGTTGCGTTCTTACTGGAATGCATTATAGATTTTTCTTCCGTACAATTTTCTCCTTTTTCTGGGTGTATTCCAAACTGTTGCCAGAGATAATCGCCCTCTATTCCCGAGCATATTTCAGTATCCTCCTGGGCGGAACTTACACGTTTCTCGAGCCTGTCAGCAGCCATTTTCGTATGACCTTTGTCGTCAAACAAAGTTGCTACGCGATTTTCCTCCTCCTTTTTCTCTGCGGAGTCGCTTACGAGAAGTAATACAGATATCTTCGAAGCACACGCTTCCGCAGCGATCGTTCCTTCGTTCGAGGATCCGAAGTTCGATTTCGCTTCAGACTTATTACTTTCCTGGAGAATCGCAGCAGAGAAGTTCTCCAACGCTGAACTACTCAATCCCGTTTCTGGCCAGTCCTCGATTTCCATTTTTGAATCCGTCGAATGTACCCCCGACTTTTCGTCAGAATTACTCCTTTCAATTTCTAAATGCGCCACGAATTTATTCTGAGGGATATTTTCATCGTTGGAGGACGTAACAACCCTGTTTTCGCCGTCCCACGCGTTCTTTGCATATTCTCTGCTAGGTTCGTCCCAGCTTCTTCCCAATCCAAGTTGGTTGGATCTAAATTTTCCATCGAAATGTTCAGGTTGATAGAGATTTCTTGATGGCGGCATCGTGAGATTTTCTTTGATGGTCACATTGTTTAGTTGTTTCTGATCTGCGAGGAAGGACAGTATTTCGATAAATTATCAGACGTATCGCTAGGTTTTATTCATTCTTCGCATTCATATTCATTTCACTTCGTTCATATAGCGGGTGCAGAAAGTATTCGTACACCGATCAATTTCCAAAAAAAAAACTGTGTAAAATTGTAATTTATTAACTTATTTTTTATAAACAATGACATTCTACATATTCTCAGAAATTTCTGAAATAGATAGATTACAAAAAAGAAATAGCTATTTATGTAAGTTGCGAAATTAACAAGAAAAAAGCAATTAATCGATAGAAATGTTGAAGCAATAAGTATTTATTTTATGTTTTAGTAAAAATGTTGTTTTCTAATTGGTACTGAGCAATAAACTAATGTGTTTACGTTACAAACTCTGCTGTAAATGATTCGTCATAAGAATCGTCCAAATACTTATTGCTTCTATACTTTCACCCACTTTTCGCATCTTTTTGTTAATTTCACAACTTATATTAACTAGTAAATGTCGTTTGGATTATATTTATCTTAGAGACTTCCGAAAATATATAAAATATCAAGAGAAGAAGTTAAGAAATTACAATTTCACACAAAAGTTTTTTGGGAAATTGATCGGTATACCAATACATTCTACACCCACTGTACATGGTATGAATAAAATCTCTGACGTATACCGTGCATCTAGATATTCGAATTGGCCCTGACTTAATATTCTCAGAGGTCAGATCTGTACTTTAACCCATAAAATGTATTTTCATAAAACTAATGTTACTTACACGTAAAAATATTATTTTTTGTGAAAGAGACTTTAAATTCCTGGTAAGGCAAATAAAAATCAGTCACTATAATATACGTAATATATTATCATGATCAACAGTAAAATAACTTTTTCTGAACATATTGATCACTGAATCTAAATTTGACCTGGGGACAATCTCTCCAGCATTGATTTGTATACAGTTATAAAATCTTAAAATTCCGTTCCAAAAATGTGTTCCTATGTCGTGAATTTGATTGCATTCATTTGGAACGATGTTACTGTATATTGTATAATTTGTAAATAGAACCTTTGAGCCAAAGTTTAACCCAAATAATAAATAAAATATTAAAAATGAAAACACAAAAAGAATTAGGAATGAAAATGAGATAGATAACCCCCAATAGAACCGATACAATCAATTAAGTTCAATTATGTGACAGCCACGCCTGCGAATGAGTTTACTGGGTAAAATCGGTGTAATTACAGTCGTTCTCTACAGCAGTCCTCGCCAAAAATTGATTTCCTCCAGGGTGGTGATCCATGGGGAGTTTCCCCGAGTCAGGACGATCCCCCAACGTCGCCACAGATTCTGTCTTCGTCCCTTCCTGCGTCGAGGATCGGCAGGAAACGTTCAACGAGCTCGGAGACGCGTTCCACGTCAGAAGAAAAGTGAAACAATAGTAGATAAGAAGGAAAATCAAACTTCCCCGGTCTGGGAATTCCGACGTTTGCATAGTTTCAGGATCATGAGGGAGGCAGGATGATTCTTACGAGAATTTTCCATGTTTACTCGAGGAAGTTTCAGCGACACATTCGCTGCTCTATTTATTTTTTCTTTTTCAATGAAACACTGGTTTCACATTTTTGTTCCGACCCGATCGGGCGATATAGGTTATCGGAAAATCGTAAATTCGAGGAACGAGACGTCGATTCGCGGATGTTTCGGTCGGGTATTTATTTACTTTTATCCATTAGTTTGATAGAAAAGAGTTTCTGCGGAGTGAAGTAAACACAGAGGAAAATGAAGCAAAAAATAAATAGAAATATATTTGGGTGTGTAGATGAATTTATGCGTTAGGAGGATATTTGTTATTAACATTGATAGACGATTACACATACATTGACAGGTGGTTAAATACATCCAACATTGAATTTCACAGAACACTTAGAAGTTTACATTTTTAGAAAACTAATTTTGAAAGACATACCTATTATCTAGCGTGGCACTAATAGAGGTGGAATAGAGGTATGAGATGTTACTTAATAAAATAGCTGTACTTATAAACTTTTTGTAAAATAAAAGCAATGATTCTAGAAAAATCGCGAATTCTCCCTAAACCACTAAGGCATGCCATATTTGTCCAATGATCAACATATAAAAACCAACCATGCTGAAATACAATTTGAAGGACCTGTATAAGAACCTTGATACTCGCCACAAATAACCTGGAACGAGTACGAAGGAATGCTGTTTATTTAAAATTTAAGACCTTCGTCTATAAATACTTGTGTATCATCGTCAAGTACCCCGACTCGTTTATTAAAAAATCATGCATAGCCAATTGAACTTTAGCTTGAATTATTCCCTCCGCCTTCGATCATTTACATAAAGGCGCTTTCTACGCTGGAAACGCGCAGAAGAGGGAGAGAGAGATAGAGAGGAATGATTGGGGACGATGTAAAAATCAAATAAACGGTGCATGTAATTTTAAACAGTCGACCAACGGTCCAGCTGCAATTAAATCCTTGGTACGGTGCCACACTGTTTTTTCGACGAATATGAGAATAAATATTCAAACACATGCAAATCAAATCCGTCGCGCCGGAACGGACAACCCGTGACCTGACATTTCTAGCGGAAAGTGAAATTTCGTGTTGGTTGGGAGAGAAGGTTTATTCGAAGGGAACAGATTTCGTTAGTGAAATGTGTGTGAAAGGGAAGAAAGGGAAGAAGAAACGAAAAATGAAAACTTTAGAACTGTGAAAGTATGTACGCGTTGTCGATCGAATCTATTGAAATTCTTATAGGAGAAATTAGTTTAAATGTTTCGAATGTTCAAACAAGTTGATTTCAAAGTTGGTACGTGGAACTTACAATTAGTAAATAAATGCAAACGGTAGATGTGAATCTGAAAATGCAAAATCAGCTACAAAACAGAGTAGAAGATACTCGTCGAATTTCCAAAGACTATGTATAATGAATTTTCATGATTTTTCAATAAACAATACGTAAGACTTAAAGTACAAATTTTAATTTTCTTTTGTTCGATAGATGTTAGTACGAGAAACTTTACCGTAACAATTAGTGAATAGATATACATGGAATAGTAATAGAATAGTAAATCTACATTTGTAAAATCAGCTATAAAACAGGGTGGAAGAATACTTATCAAACTCACAAAGACTACGATGAATTTTTATTATTTTTTAATTGGAAATACATAAGACTCGAAATATCAAACTTCAACTTCTTTTTGTTCGATCAATGTAGACTTAGAAATACAATCAGGATTCACCGAGAAACTATTTTACTCTAGACAACAAACAAATGCAGATTATATTTCCAAGGCTACTCATTGTTAGCAGACCCAACCTTAGACGCTGGCAGGAATGCACATGAAGTAGTAAGTGGGTGGATCGAGATCTTGCGGGATAGCTGCTGCCACAGTATGACGTCAGGGACTCCTGAATAATAAGATACAACACTGTAACAATCAAATTCTTATGTAACCATTTGTTGACTACTTTTAGTCTGAATATTAATTTATTCATAGGCGTACAAATAATTAGCAAATAATTTATTCACTCATTAAGGAATTATTCATAATTCATTCGTTAGGAATTAATTCATTCATAGGCGTAGAAATAACAAGGAAATCATTTCTTCCTTGAAGGCTATAATGAAATTCAAACAACAAATGGTTCAAATTAATGTCACGAAGGTTTCAGCCTGAATCAGGAAATGAAGATACTTATCTCGCTCCTAAAAGTTCAACTATCACCCGAATGTTTTTCTAGTCGACTTCGTAATGCTCAACACCTGATGCCAATCACCCTTTCGCACTGTCTCAGTACGAATTTTGGTTTTCCATACTTCCCGAAACTGTTGATGCAACCCGACAATATCCTGAAATAAAAACGAAAAATTCACGCATCTAGAGAGACTATCGCAGAGTGATTGGCATCGAGATACACAGCGTTACAATTCCGCCCATAAAAATGTAAACAGCTCTAGATCCAACCCCCGACACATCAAGCATTCAAGTCGAGCACAATGGAGACGCGATTCACGCTATTTATTTCTCAATGACGACCGTTCGCAATGAAATAGTGGCCACGAGTGCTGCTTTTGTATCACCGGTGCTCGAAGTGATATCGAGTATCGCATCCTTTAATCCCCGCGCATCAGGTTATACGTGACGTTGACGATTCGAGGACGCTCTTCAACGTCAAACGCATGCCCCCGCAGGCAGGACTCTTTAATGAAGTGTCCTGCCGCGTCGAGGATCTCCGTTGCATATCGTTTGCCTGTTACCAGGAAACGCAGTTACACTCGCCGTATTTCTAGCCCGCAAGCACGTCGAATGCTTTTAACTAGGTTGGACGGTTCACCGTAACTCAACCGCGCCTCGAGGTTTGCTCATCTCTGAGCGCGGTCGTAAGTCACACCCTTTAATGTGACGTTCATCCGCGCGATCCCCCATAAATAAGTCTCGTTCCCGACGATCTCGTGCACGCCGTGATCTCGAAGAGTCCGTAACGCGTCGATAAATCTGGCTGGGATCTACAATAACGATGCCTCGAATTAGGATCGCTGGGTAAATAGCGTGTCGAACCTTTTTCCATTCCACGACGCTGCCACGTGAAGCACTTGGGAAGAGTTACGTTGAGCTACGGTTGATCAAATTATTAGAGGCATTAGGGGGAGTGGGTTTTCTTGTTTGGAGCAAGCAGTACCAGTTTTGCCTCTGATTCGAATCTTTTCGGGGCTAAATATAGAACATTTATTAGTGGGGTCCCTCGTGAAAAATATAACTTTTAACATAAAATTTTTGGCGTACAATTTTTTAATGACAATATTGCACATGTCAGAGATACTGGAATGAAGGTTTTCTTATTGTAAAGAAGCAGTATCAGTATTGGGTAAAATGTACGCCTATCATTAAAATTTTTGATGGCATATAAAATAGGTATTTAATAGTAGTGTATCGTATGAAAAATATAATATTGATTTGATTTTTGACAATGCAATTGCCGAATGTATTGCACGTCTTAGACACTGAGGAACGAAGGTTTTCTTGTTACAAGGAAGAAATTTTGGCATCGCATACAATATATGTCTCTAATTAAAATTAGAAAGTTGGCAGCACTATATATAAAATTATTACTCAATAGGATGCTACATGAAAAATTCTATTTTTGGCATTTAATGTTTCAGCATGAAATTTCCTCGTAATGTTTTTGAGGCATTTTTTACTTAAATATAACTTTAGTATTTTTGTCTTATAAAAGTAACATTTTTTTGTTGAGACACCCTAATAATCTTGTAACAAGCTTAGATAATTTTCGTTATTTAGTAAGTCTCATAAAATCTCTACATTATACAGTCAGTCGCATAAATATTCATACCCTCCATGATTTGATGTTTAATGTGAAATAAATATTTCATTCTTAATATATACATGTGTAAAGTTTATTCATGTACATATTTTTAATGAAACGTTTATTTAGGAACAATCAATCAGGACAAATTCGAAGATTTGAATAAAGAATCAAGATGTAAGTGTAGGTCTTATGTAGTATGTAAAAGTATGTCTTATTTTCTAAATGATATAATATGTATACTATTAGTGATATTTTATACAGTCAGTACATAAGTATTTCTACCTCCTATGTATACTGAAGAAATTAGTCTAGGTTCAATATTCCCAAATAAATTTTTCATTATAAATGTATACATGTGTACAGTTTGTTCATCTACACATTTAGAATGAAATATTCATTAAAAACATCAAACCTATCATTTAATTTGGACAAATGTCTTCAATAGGCATAAAGGGTACGAATGCTTATGAGACTGACTGTATATAATATATTACATCTAGTACAAAATGAAATAGAGACTGCTGCTTCTTTGACACCCACTTTAAATAATTTGTTATCATAAGACCGACAGCGTTCCTTTGTACTTTAAACGACTGCCTTTGGGGCTTAATTTCCCGACATCCTTCTACTTCAATATCATTACGGCCCACACAACTTCTAAGCTCTTACCCTATATCTTATGCTTATAAACTTCCCCGTTGTGACTCTTCGTCAAGGGAAAGCATAATTGTTTCGAACTAACCGACAAACGTTGTTACAGATAAAACGTAACTAAGCGATGATAACCGCCGGGTCGGTACACGCAAAAAGCGAATAAATCACTTGCTGGGAACAGTAAAAACTCGCGGCTAGCTGGAACAAGGAAACAGATAGGCGGCCATGTGTTAGAAGTTCGAGACAAAATGAAATTGGTAAACCTGAGGAATCGAAGCACCATAAAACATCTGCATCGTATAAATCAGTTCACGGTGATTTCTTACCGTGAAAAAAGAAGTGGAATGGCCACAATTGAACATACGGACTGAAATGTTACAACTGAAAGACTACGATTTAAATATACGCACTGAAAGCATTCGCAAAATTACACAAAATTTAATGACTTGATGCATTTTGTGTTGACTCAACTCTAGTATGCAAGACATAAAAAAGAATATATTTTATCTCGAGGATTATAGCAATTCATTATATGCAATGTGGTATTGCCTAAGTTGTATTTCTAATTTAAGATTTGAATGATCTTGGTGGCTGAGCAAATATACTGTTTAATCTTTGAAATAGTATAGAGTCGAAAATGTTGCGAATGTCGAACATGAAAGCAGCTCGTTGTCAGTTGTGGCATGAAGATATTCTTCGACAGTTGGAATACAGGAGCTAATACAAATAGAAAATAGAATGAAAAAAAGGAAGCCTGCAAGCAGAAAATCTAGCAACACATCCTTTTATCAGACAGTTGGTTGATACAGGTAACCGGTCAATTGTGCAGCAAGATAACGACTCAAAGGGTTCATATGCATTCCCCTGCAAGAGGAAACAGATGAGATCCTAAGAAATACTTCATCGGTACTGACACTTGACTCGAACCCAAACTGAGCATTTTAGAAAAAAATGCATCATCGAGTACACTGCCTAACATCGAAAGGACACCTTTGGCAATTTCTACAAGCAGTATGGAACAGAGATAAAATTAGAGAAATTAAGAATAATTAAAACTGTCATTGGATCGCTAAATAGGTCAGCTTAAATCAATAGTTTAATAATTTAAAAAAATAATTATACAAAATGTAGAATACATCACTCCTTATTTAGACGAATAAAGCTTCCTAGATCACCTCGAAGACGCTCGTTTTTCCTCTAAAAGATCCCGCGACTCCCCCGCTTCACCCATTTGATTCGAAACTTTCGGTAGCATTTAAATCACGAGGATCATCTCGAGAACTGCTTGGCGAGCAAAGGACACCGCTACCAGCCAGACAACCACGGAGAGAAATGTTTCCCATGCGACGGCATTCCCTCGGAATCGTTCCCCGAAAACTTCCACGAAACGAAGGAACGTGAGACTCGAGAGCTCCGGAGGAGCAGCACAGCCGGCGTATTACCCGATGCGAGCGGTTCAGCCTCTTAGGAACACTTAGCGAGGCGTATGAAAAATTTCATGCATACAAATGCACGAGTAAAATCGACCAGCGCTAGATACACGCTTCGGCGCGGAATTAAAACAGGAGGGCGAAGCGTTAAGCGGGATAGAGGAGCTCGCGCGCGCGAAAAAAGGGGTAGACATAGCGCGAGGCTACGGAATTCCATTAAACCGAAACAGTATTGGCCTGATTACGAGAGCAAACATCATTTCTGTCTTCCAGGCGGCGCCGAGACAGACGCGGTTCAAGCGATCCTGGCCAGATACCTTCAGAGGCGTCTTCAGGGCTCGCAGCTGTCGACGCCGCCGCCGCCAGCGGTCCTCTTCAGTAGCAATAACCAAGCGAGAGCGAGGCAGGCTGCACAGAGGACGTCCAGCAGCAATGCCCTGCCCAGGAACGTCAGCGAGAAAGAGAGGAGGGAACATGCCGAGGATTACGAAGATTACGAGGACGACCTCGAGGGCTTCGAGGACAGCGAGAGGAGCAGGACCAGATTCGATCTGTTCGCTGGTAAATGCGCGGTTCACCTTCAAAGCGGTCGTATTTTTAAGCTCTATCTGCTGGTTTTTGGGCTACCGGCCTTCTTGGGAACTGCGTCACGCGGTCGCGAATGTGTTGAGACCACGAATTACTTAAAACCCATTACCGGTTACTAACACGATTAACTCTCCTCCTTGTTCTTCTTTTAACTGACATAGAAAGCACGCGAAAAGCACAGGGAAAATTTAATTCAGCCACAGAAGGTCGACTGTTATTCAAGAAAACACTGAGAAGCACGGGTCGTTGGGATTGAATAATCCCGAAAAGGGGTGAGAAAGAAACAATAGCGCGGTATTTAGGACCGCACGACCGTAGCTAAGAGTTAAGCCAACATGTAGATAATTCACCGCAATCAGCCGGTGAAGTACAGTTCCCGAGTAACCTACAAGGTTTAACGTAATCCAGCATATTATGCCGTACGTTTCTCTTCTCGCCTTTTCTCGTGGAAACTGTGATCGTGGATGTCACCCGTGAACCCTCGGTTAACCCTGCGCGAACCAAACTTCGTCCCCAACGTGTGCGCAATTACTTGTCCTCGAGTATCGCGGTTAATCCTGACGTCTTGTTACTTAACGTCTTCAGGTTCTGTTTACATTGCCATGTACATGTACTTTAAAATTATTTTTTCATTAATGACATGCAGGTTTCGATATTTTAGTAGAGTAAGATATTGTTTTGAGATATTCTCATAACGCGGAACGTCGAATAAACCACATTCAAGAGATTGATTTAAATTGATTGAATGGTTAGAAAAACTCAAACGCACACAAACTATCTTATTAAACAAAAATAAAAATGAAAATTTGATTTTTTACTTATAACGATATTATATTCGATTCAGTTATATACAAAACAATCATACGTATTCTTTAAACAATACTTTAGTTTATGGTCTAAAAAGTCTCAATTCACATTGCTAGATGTGTCACACTAAAAATAACTCAATGAAATTCACGAATACCGACTGATTTCTTTATCCAATCACGTTCATCGAACTCCAAATAAATTGTAATTGTAAAAAGATACATTTTTTTTTACACCAAAAAATTAATTCAAGCCCGAGCGAGTTCCGCAGCCGTGCCGGTTGGGCGTAAAACGCGAAATAGACGAATGACCGAGCTGACTCGTGTAACAGTGGCGAACAGATAATCAAATAAAACTTGGAACAATCGAACCAATCGAAGATAACGTGCGGATATCGCGACATTTATGTCGGGATACTCGTTCGAGACCATACTCGTTACGAACGCCGAATAACGCGGGTCGTTGCCGAGCTGACGACCGCTCTCGTCGAAACGACTATAGAATTATTGTGGTCGTTCAGGTACGCAGTCGGAAATATCACAGACACGGTTCGAAGCGAACGACCCAAATTTCACTATGAGATTGCGAGAACAGGATTGAAATTGTTCGGTGTTTCCAATTCCAAAAACATTTTTGTTGATGCGTGTTGTTGGCTGCTTTAAAATTTGCTGTCTAAGGGATGTACAATGTAACATAATTAATGATCTGATCTTTTTTTTTTACTCTGTCTGAATTGTAATGTTCTGCTCCAAGAAGATGGCCTGTTTTACAATTGTAAACTGAAGGGTTGTTTCACCTGACCGATCTTAAAAATATTATATATTATACGGTCTGAGAGTATATCTCTTATCCTCTCCTGGTTATAGTTTTAAAACAGTGACCCATTTTTGAGTGCTTTCGGAGATCATCTTCTTGGAGAAGATAATATTTTTACAATTTCCAAGGGAAAAAATTGAAGCAGGGATAATTAGTATGGTAGAAAATGGAAAGTTGACAGATCGCTCAACCTAAGAAATATAAGAAAATTTGAGGGTAGCCTTTATCCCCAAATTTATTGTAAAGATTCTATTTTGAAACGAGCAAGTAGTGTAATACTCTACAAAATCCGTCACTCATCTAAAATTGCAAGGACCCATTCTGTTTCGCTATAAGCTTCAAACAGCTTCTTCAGAATTACCAAGCTAAAACGGTCCTCCTGCCAGGAATTTAAAAAGAATAACACACTTTTGAACGTCGCCAGAGGTGATCTCTTCGAGCCGAAACTCGTCATCCCCTAGCAGGACGAAATTACCTACCTGGCGAGGTGTAACGCGATAACAAGGGTGTAGAGAAGCGTGCATTGACGTCCCGATGATGCCAACGCGTTTCGAGCCTCTGTTTCGTGAGCTGAAGCGTTTCTCGGCCATGTTGAATCGTTCGACGTCGAGAGCACGGGGCGCCGTATTGGCTGCACGCTTCACATCCTGCATGTCGTTCCGCCGCTGAGAACGCGTTCGCCCGTCACAAATGCTGCTTTCGGCCCCGCTCGTTCACGGCTTCCTGTGCATTTCTCCATCGAACAAGACGGATTTACGTCGTACCGCTTCATCCGCGCTCGCTGACTCGCGGGGATCTCCGATTGCGCCATATAATCGAGCCATCCGCCTCGCTTCCGTCTTTGGCGAGGTGAATGGGAACCGAAGAACGCCAGGTCAACGATCACGGATACTGGCTTTGACTGACAGACAAATGGTACTTGGATGTGCGCGTCTCATTCGATAATCGCGTTGTTCCAGGTAAATCTCGAAGACGTTGGCTTTTAAAGGTGAACTTAGTAGGTTGAATTGGGTTTAACTTGTTAACTGCGGAATTTACAGTGAGTGTAGAATGTATTCGTGCACCGATCAATTTCCCCTCAAAATTTGGGGGAAATTGTAGTTTCTTAACTTCTTTTTTTTATAATCAATGATATTTTACATATTCTCAGAAATCTCTAAGATAGATATAGTCCAAACAACATTACTAGTTAATATGATTTGTGAAAGTAACAAAAAATGTGAAAAGTGGGTAAAAATATAGAAGCAATGAGTATTTGTACGATACTTATGACGAACCATTTACAGTAGAGTTGGTAACGTAAACACATAAATTTATTGCTCCGTACGAATTAGAAAACATCAAATTTCCAGTAAAGTACTTTTAAAAAAGGTTCTAATAGAGGAATGGAAAAAGATCCCACTTCGAATAACTAATAATTTACTTAATTTAATGCTTAGAAAAGTTACTATAATTATAAAATCAAAAGGAAATCCCACGAAGGAAGTATTATATACTTGTAAATTAATGTAAATTTCTTTTTTTTTTTTAATGAAGTTTTAAAAATTAAACAGTTGTGCCAATACTTATTGCTTCGATATTTCTATCGATTAAGGTGGTATTATCGTCCAGAAGTTTGTTTTTTCAGTAATTTTTAGGAATTAATTTTGCGAAAGCTATCAAACCTACAATACCAGGGTTTTTGATGCATAATACAACAGGTTTCAACTAACAACACAAATTTTTATGAAAATCTATACAAATTATGCGCTGTTATGCAGGTTGTGGCGTAAGACGCCCGTTCAATCGGGCGCACAGGCTGTGGCGGTTCTAGTCGTCTGAGACAAAAAACAAATTTTTTTTTCAATCTATATAAATGTGATCTATATCGTCTGTACTAGAAGTAGGTGAGTACTAAATTTTTTATCGGAATCGCAGTTGTTTGAAAATTAAGGTTTAATTTTCCCGGAAAATTGTCAACTAAAACATGAGAGCAGGGCTAAAATATTCAAGCTACAGGTATAATTCTAGTTCAGACCATAGGTGATGGTGCCTTCGAAATGTGTGTAAAACCAGAAGTCAGTAGGTCCATAGTTTTTGAGAAAAACGTGCGCCCGACTTGAAAAATGTCGTTTCGAGAAAAACGCATTTAAAGTTTGCTATACATTTAGCACTAATACTGGTGAATAATCTTTAAGCCTCTGTAACTATGAGAGCTTTACATATTTCAAATTAATATTTTAGAGGCACTTTCTCAAAACCCCAAATGATAAGAAAATGCAAAAAAAAATCGAATTTTTGAAGTTTCTAGACGATAATACCCCCTTAATTGTTTTTTTCTTGTTAATTTCGCAACTTACATAAATAGCTATTTTTTTTTTTGTAATCCATCTATTCTAGAGATTTCCGAGAATATATAGAATGTCATTGTTTATAAAAAATAAGTTAATAAATTATAATTTCACTTAGTTTTTTTGGAAATTGATCGGTGTACGAATACATTCTACACCCACTGTAGTTGTAAAAGATTTCCACAGAGTGCGGACTTAAAATCAAGCAATGACGAGTATACACGAAGAACGAAGAGTAAATGATTCCGTTACAAATTTTATGAAAAACGAGGAAGGTTTACATTTTAATTTAACATAAATATTAACAATTCGTTTCTGCATACGTTATTCTTACTAAAAGTTTGAAAATTTTCAAAAAATAATAAAATACATAAAGAAGAGAAATTGAAGAAAGAAAATAATTTAAAAAATTTCAATTTATTTAAATGTGATATTTTTCGGTACCACACAAAGTATCACTTCGCAGGTCGTACACCAATATCTTGACTCCTTATGTTTTCCATTCTTTTTCAATAGTTTTTCCGTAAATCAACGCTCGCCGTCTAAGGCGTGTATTACGAATGTATTGATTCAACTTTGATTCAATTCTGCCAAGTTGAATAAAAATTCCAAAAGTGTTACGAAATTTTATTTCACTCTATTTTAATCTAATTTTGTTATCTTTGTTTTTTGGAGTTGGGTGAGTTAACAACTATACTAAGGATATGTCTGAAATACTGATCTGGTTATTAGTCTCTTCAATAATAAAGTTAAGTTCAAAATGTAGGCAATACTTCCGATTACTCAAGTTTAAATTAAGGAATGTTAGCAAGTCTAAAATTCAAAAATAATAACTAAATCATTACCAAGAACACAGTGATCAGCAAAACTTTTTCATTCGATTCATATTTATGGATGGAAAACAATTGTCAAGAGGGATTGTTTCGCCCCATGTGTTATCTAAAATAGCCAAATGGCGTCATCCGTAAATCACAAGCTTTCGATTCAATATATTTAACAGCAACAAGCATTTGCTTCGGAAAACGGGCGATTGCATCGACGAACATTCGATGGAAAATTAAACGTGATCCGATCGTTGTAATGGATCGACAGGAATTTAGGGGGATGGGAAGGGTGGGAGGAGGAGGGGGGGGGGGGAGAGCGAGAGAAAAAAGCAGGGATCAAGAGACACGGATTGATATGTACGCGCGCGTGATCTGCACCCTATCATTTTTGTTGTTGTTATTTTTTTTCATTAACGAATCCATAGTGCTTTTCCAGTATCAGTCATTCCCTCCTCGCCCCCACCTCTTTGTCTGTGCTCGACGATTTAAACTCCGTGAATTCGATATTCCAACCGGACCCTGTAGTGGTTTTAATTGAGCGCAAGGGATTTCGATATTCGTCCGATGCAATATGCAATCGAGCGACCTATCCAATCAAATCCTCGTGTACCGTAGATTGCGCCCGGATGCAATGACAGCAGCACCCCCTTCTACTCCCTCCTGCACGACTTGTTGATAAGTTTTATTTGTTGCTCGACGTCGCCCCCCGCTCCTTCTTCGTTCCCTGACTTCTCCCGCTGGTACCATTCGATGTTCATCCAATTAAATGTTCGCGGACCGTTCCCTCGTAAACTATTACCCCGTGATTTTTCTTCCAACTTTTTTGGGCGCCCCCCCCCCCCCCCGTCTCCTGGTAAATTGTTTAATCTCGTCCCGCTTGTTGATACACGTATATTGAAAGCAAATAGGTGTTCGATACCGAAACACCCGAGAGGATTCGTTGGCGCATACATTACGCGTGTTTAGTCTGTGGGGAAAAATCACTATCGATTCGCAGGCAAAAAATATTGATGGACGTTTAGAATTCGCGTTTAGTGAGTTATGGTACAGTGCTGCTCGCGAATTAGGGGCGACGTTTAGATCTCGTTGAAATGGAAGATTATTGTGTGGATGTAGAAGCATTTGTTTTGGGAGATGTTTTAGATAAATGTGGTATTTAATATAAAATCATGGATCTGGTGTCTGAATTAATAAATTGACGTAGGTGAAAAATGATCAGTTCAAGAAGAAATGTTATTAATGATATTTTAAGAAATATGTTGAATTTTAACCAACGAATTATTTCTATATTTTTCTTGGTGGATTTCTTAATATTTGTATACATATATGTGGAGATGAACTAAAGAATATTCGAATTAATAATAGAATTGCTTGCAAGATCTACAAAGTGTATCATTTGGAAATATTAGAAAGAAAATATACCATTGCTTGATTTATTTTATACTATGTAAAGAATTCCATAGTTTCCTCCCTTTTAACCAATAATAATCAATCTATGTAAAGCACAATTCACTCGCATGGTGTTCTATATCAACCCTTAAAATTACAAAAATAATATAATATACTACGATTACTATAAAATATTTTACAACACTTTAGATTATTTTAAAAACCTCACGTATCGATCTCAGGTCTGAAGCCCATGACAAACCCCAAAAGTAGCTTTTTATTGTGCTTCGATTGTCTGTTCACGACCTTACTGTCGCGAAATTTCAATATCACCGATCGATGGCATCGCAGCGATTCCTTGGGTCTTGGTAACCAAAGACTCATCATTTTTCCGTTTGAACCGTGCCCGTGCGCAAATATTTCGCTCCCCTGGCTCGACCAAAGAAAGTGTGTCAAATGTGTTTGCAGTATTTCGTTCTCCATCGCTCGAAAGTTTTCTTTGGCCCGCGGCTGGTTGGAAATTAACAGATATGCGGCTGTGTTTGCAGAGATTCGAGCAGGGAAAAGTTGCGAAGAAAAGTGCGGACCCGGCATGAACTCTCAAAGGTCGTTTAACCTGCACGTCTGCTACGTAATTGGAAGATGGTTTGTTTCTTCCAGGGTACTGCAGTTTATCTGTCTCGTGTTATGAGGAGCGAGAGCAAACTCTAGATCCCGTCGCACGTACTGCTGACTATAGTGTCTATAGACTATTCATTTCAGAAAAGAAGTATAGAAAAACTAGCTGGTTACTGTTGCTCGCTCGATTAATATTTATTTCTATTCATGTTTATTTTGTGTACGACCCCACACAAGGAACTTCCCGATTTCCGATTACAGCGCCATCTATCGCGAATAAAAAAAATGTTTGAAACTAGTGTTTTGAAAAGGTCTCATAGCCAGCTTTCACACAGTGCATGATAAAAAATGAGGTGTTCCATTAAAAAAATCATGTTGACCTTCATGTGACTTTGAAGGTCAAACGGACACGATCGTTGAATAGAATTTTTGAAACCCTAAAACATTTCTCTAAACCATGTTCCTCACAAATGTTCCATTTTGGAAATATTTAACTGTTTCCATACTTTTGGAGCACCCTGTATGTACATATACATGTATTATATATACATAAATATAATAATCATAATATATATCTATTTCCGTTTAGTTATTCGCTCATAAATTTATATTCTCTCATCTAGATTACGTTATTGAGTTAAGTTTTCTTAAAAAAACTAAAAAACTACTGGATCGAATTAGAAAAAAATCTAATCAGCTCTAAGTTAGATTGATACACATCAATTACATCATCGATCATTTTGATCTCGCTATTAGTTTTTTTAGGAAACGTTAACGAAAAATTTGTTTACATACGTACATACGTGCGCGCACGCACACGCGCGCGCGAACAATTTGTTAACATTAGGCTTAAATTACTTCAATGACCTTGAAACATGGAGATCTGCTAAAAAATCGATTTTTCATTTTAGTAGCAAATACAATAACTTACCTATAAATCGGGAAGTTAAAAATACAAGATTGAACAACGAATATTTTAACGTGCTCGTTAACCCTGTCAGATCTGAATTATTTTTTTCTCGTCCTAATGTAATTTAATTTTTACTTATTACTTTTTACTTTTACTTATACTTTTTAATTAAAATTTTAATTTTAATTTTAGAGTGAACATTGACTAAAATTAGTATGGATAGAATAAAAAAAGGTACTTATAGTGTAATTTTTTAGGAAAGCTGGTCTTTCTTCGTGTGAACAAATAAGGACATTCGCCCTCCACGGTACCGTACCATGTTTCATTGGAGTCATTATCAGACATTTTAATGAAGCCACGAGCACGTCTATATGCATACTAATAAGTTATCGATATCTTATCGGTAATCGTTAACAACGTCTCTAGAATAGCTTGTTGCGCAAACACATTGAAAATAGATTCTGTCGTCTAATGCGACACTGGTGCTATTCATTCCATTATCGTATCGAGCTAATTGCTTCTACGTCGGCGTTTCAACGGAAATTGCGTATTTATAAAATGACATTTCGCTCTTTATTAGTGAAAAGTTAATACACTGCATAATGGGGCGCGAAATTGACGTGCGAAACGCATTTTGCATGAATGACTGCGTAACTTGTTAGCTGTTGCTGTCCACGGTGAGCTTCATCGCGAGTGACAAGCAGAATGTGGCACGTTTTCATTTTAATATTTCATATTTCATTGTCGTCCCCGGTACGCGGCATTATTCGGGGAACTGGGTCGGCGGTATAGATTTTTCCTTTAACGGCTAAGTGGAAATAAAAGAAATTACGTAACGCAATCTATCTCCTGACCATATTTTCGATGTATGGAACGATGCACTCGCACAGTGTAACCGCAATTGTTTTCGCGAAACCGTACGATCCTACCCCTTTTGCAACTGGATCCCTCTATGCATAAAGGTATACAGATGAAAACAGCGTTTCACGTTACACGTCAAAATATTGTTTTACCGACCCCTTAGGGTTCAAACATTCAAATAAAAATATCGAAATTGTATCGGACTATTTTCACGAACACACACTCCGTAATGTATGGAATAAATCACACGTACGTAGTTAATACAAAAATTCGTAGCAATCGTAGGATGGTTATCTCAGTATAATAAATGAAAACAGTATTTTATAAAGGGTTATTAGAAGTGGCTTCAGGATTTTGTTTATTCATAACTAGGCTACAGAAGTTCGTGCATTTATGTCAACTGGAAATATGGAGAAATATATGGTGATGAGGACAAATTAAAAAAACACATAAAATATCGACAGTAAGTCACTTCTTATAAAACTATGAATTTTAACAAACATCATTTTCATTTCAAATGAAAAAGCCATTTATGTTTGATTAAAAAACAAAATCTTAATGTCTTAATACGAAAATTCTTTACTACATCAAGGTGAAAGGACAACGTTCAGCTAATAAAGTATTTAATAATAAAACTTTAGTGTTGTATATAATGACATATTTTCGAATAGATAGTCTAAGGTTCTCATGGCTGTAAAAAGAATATATTTTCGTGGATGTGGGATTCGTTGGAGGTATATCTGTAGCAGGGAAATGATAAAAATAGAGATTTGATTAAATCCCTAAGGTAGATGATCAATTCCGGGAGATGTTAAAATAACAACTCTGTGAGGTGATTTCCCTAAAGAAAGTAAGTGATTTGATCAAATCCCTTAACTGTTTTAGTGAAAAGATGGGATAATATTGTTTAGATATTAAAAGTATTAATTTAATAAATCATGCCTTATTAAGTGCAGAGTAGGTAATACAACAATAGTCGCAGAAACATAAATTATTTATTCGAAACTAATTAGCAAAAGAAATAGGTACTTAAGTTGATATTTTAAAACACAAAAAGGATATTTTTAATGAAATTTTAAGCATTTTTAGTGAATGTAGTTAATAAATAAATACGTTAATTCATTTTTATTAAACCACGCGTGAGATTGCAGGAAAATTATCCTTATGTGGGGGTCAAGGATTTAAGAAGTGTTCCTGTGAACAATCCAAAATACAATGTAGAACAAAAAGATGTGCCTGTAAAAAAAGTAACGTTCTTTGTAACTCGAGATGCCACAAATCGACAACGTGTTTTAATAAAAATGAATGAA
Organism: Hylaeus anthracinus; assembly: GCF_026225885.1. Taxonomy (NCBI): domain Eukaryota; kingdom Metazoa; phylum Arthropoda; class Insecta; order Hymenoptera; family Colletidae; genus Hylaeus; species Hylaeus anthracinus. The sequence goes on along the minus strand of NW_026535289.1, from coordinate 4,471,196 downwards.
CATTATTATTTATTAATTACATTCCCTAAAAATATTCTTTTTGTTTTTTAAAATATCAGCTTTTAAAATATCACCAAGTACCTATTTATTTTGCTAATTAGTCTCGAATAAATAATTTACTATGAGTAATAATTTCTATGAGTATTGTTGTATTACCTATTCTACTTTTAATAACGCATGATTTACTAAATAAATACTTTCAATATCTAAACAATATTATTTCACCTTTACACTAAAACTGTTAAAAGATTTGATCAAATCACTTACTTTCTTTAGGGAAATGACCTTACGGAGTTGTTATTTTAACATCTCTCGTGAATTGATCATCTACCTTAGGGATTTGATCAAATCTTCATTTTTACCATTTTCCTGCGACATATCGACTGAATTGGATGGATTGGTCGAATCACCTTCGACCATGCACAGGAAACGCGGACGCCGAATGCGGCCTAATCGCATAAAACAATGATGAAATTTCAAATAGATCCGATATCCGCTCATCAGCTGTCAGCTGGCTGACCCCACCATATCGTTCCGTCGTTTCCTCGACAGTTGACAGGCATTAATAATTGTCCATCCACGCGCGTCGATGCACATTCATATTCGGTTCAGGTGAGTAATGGTCATTTTCTGTTGTTCCATGCTCGTTTGGAACGTAATCGGATCGACAACTTATTGCGAAATGTTTAAATGTTTTGGCAGACAGTGAACCAATTAAGGACCGTGTGAAAAATGTCGCGTTCGACGCGCGAACTGCTCGAAATGAATTAAATTAAATGCTGAGCGTAAATAAAACATAAAAACGCGCGAGAAGGGAATATCATAAATACCTGCAGAATCCCTGTTATTGATAACAAGTAATAAATTGTAACTTTTGTTAGGACGAATTTATTCTTTGATTTATTGATCATGTCGATACTATCAATGATAAGTCATCAGTGATACAAGAATACTGGAAGGCATGTAATAACATTTTTATGAAAATTGCTAATCAATCTTTGGTAAATATTTGTAAGCAATTATAACAGAAAACAATAAATGAATCTGTTGAAAAGTTTACTTTCTTTGTAAGCTTATCTAAAATTGATTGTGAGCATTAGAAAATTGAAAAGATCTCCTGGTTTTTTGTGCTAAGTGAATAATTGAATGGTTAAATAAATAATATAAGAAGTGTCACCTATACTTGAACAAGTGTAAAAAATAACTCTTCCCCGAAAAGTAAAAATTCTTTAGTTGAGAGTGTCTCTAAAATATTTATTCTCTGCTAATATCGTGATTTCGGTATAAGTCTTTGATAATACAATACATGTTATAACAGCACGAAATATATAAATAAATATAGACGAAGTTTCAAATGTTCCGTACAGTGTTTAATTACACTGACTAAGTAGCTGCATTTTGGATTACATATCAAAACGCAACATTTACCCAACTCGCCAGTATTTCGATTTAAATTGCCACACGGGGATTGGACAGCAAGATATGCTTCCCATTAACTTACGTTTGTGGCAAAGCCATACGAGAGGCTTGACCGTGGGCAGCAAATGTTTATCTAAAGTTTAACTCGGTAAACCTTCTGTAACTGGAAACCATCCGATGTATTTTCGCTACCTTCGACAAACACCGAGTTCCGAAATTTCTATTCAGCCGGACGTATGCACTGTGTGTTGAAACAATGTGTTTGCATTAAATAATTCCTCCTGACGTTTTACTTCGTTCTAGAGAGCAACCCTACTGTTTTCCACCAGTATGGAACACGTTTGCACTCCTTGAATGTCATACTTCGCTGACATCGGCTCGACATTTCGGTTAGAAATCAAACAACATAAGTATATGCAGGGTCACGAAGCGTATCGTTATCTCGAACAGCTTGTAAACCGTGAATTCTCTTTTCCAAACCAAAACTGTGGTTTCTCTTATAGAGAATATTCTACTTTTTACGCTAGAATTTCATATGGGAATGATTCATTACGAAAGTAGTGCACGTCCTGGTTTTTAAAACGAGGAATTTCTGAAAATAATGCTAAATAAACATGCTGACTTTGTTTGTAAAAACATTTCTGTGTCAACTTAATCTTGGTTGGTAAACAAAAATAATCGTATATGATTCTATAATAACAACGTGATGTGTTCCTAAACACACAAAAGCGGCAAGACATAATTCTTCAAAAAATAACAGTCATATGAATACATAAATACAGATGGAAAATAAACGAGATACCTCTGGCACAGTAGATGCCGTTTTCTGAAAACCTTGACACTTTAATATCGCTGTACATTTATCACTTTCCAAAATTTTTAAATGCAGCTTTCAGAAATTATTGCTAATACTGTTTACTATAAAATATTAATAACAATCAATCCATAGAGTGAGTTATATAGACGAAGAAAAAATTTCCAAACAAGCTTCAAGTTTCAGCTTTAATCATCGTTGGAAACACAAAACATTCTACATTTTAAAAGGTAGATTGTTTTACACTATTTTTATATTGAAAGCCTCGAGTAATAAATCTTGAATATAAAACTATTAAGGTATATCCCAAAACAATTTAATATCGAGACATTCGATAACCAAAATATCAAACTTGTAATTTTTAAACTGCATTATAACGCGTACAGGTTTCATTAACCCAAATATTAAGTAGCTACAGCGTATAAAAGCTGTTGTGGAAATTGTTCATCTTGCAAATGGTAGAAACTGATTAAAAGTTGGGAATAGCTTCGACTGAGAGTCGAGAGGGCCACTTCGTCGAGGTGCACATACTCAGCCAGCAATGAGTAATCGAAACATTATCCAATTCGAATGAACTCAGCCATAAACGTAATTTAAATTCCACGGCAACCGACGCGCGCGATCTCGAAAGCGTCATTGTATTCTCATTCGCCAATGACCGCGAAACCTCTACCTCCGAGAACTGCTAGTCATCGTTCGAACAATCGTTTCTGTTTCCTTTGAATTCAGTTTCACCCCTCGTCGTGGCAGTGAACTTTCCCGAACTAAATCGTGTCGGTCATCTTTCCGATACTGGGTGGAGTCACGAATAACTTCCGTCGCGTCTGACTTCGATCGCGAACTCAAAATGTCTAAATGGATCGTACCAAGTGATGGAAGAATTTGCGAAAAAAACATGAATTTATATGTCATCGTATACAAGTACACGTGTGTTTCGATTTTTGTTCAAGTATGTGCTACAGATAATTAATTAAGAATCAGTAAGAGCCTTAAATTACACAAGAAGGAAAGTAAATAAATTCTTCAGCACTGATAATAATTAATTTCAGAATTACCTTGTTACAAAGAACAATAGTACTTTGTCTTGCCTTATCTATAACAGTAATAATCCATGAATTAATTGGAGACTATTCAAGCTTTTCTGTTGAGGCCCAGTACTGTTATTACATGGAAAATGTTAATTTTTTGATATATTAACGTCCCAGAATTCTCTTAATATTTAAAAGGTTCTAGTAAGAGTGGCTTTCATTCGTATATCGAGACAAAAATTTCGTCAGTTATCGAGGTACTACTGTACGAGCTTAAAAAAATATCCTCAATTTTTCTATTATAGTATTCTTTCAATCCTTCAGTATCTGTCCTTAAAATTGACAACACTATGTCCAGTATAAATGACTGACCCGCCCAGCAAGGTCAAGCTCTAGAACGACGTAAAACGTCAGAAGGAATTATTACGTAAAAAATAAAAAATACAGTTAGTCTCGTAAATATTCGTAGCCTCTATGTCTATTAAAGAAGTTTGTCTAAATTAAATAATAGGTTTGATGTTTTCGAATAAATGTTTCATTATAAATATATACACAGATAAAGTTTACACTTGTATATATATAATGGACAATTTATTTGGAAACATCGAACTTATTATTTGATTTAGAGAAACTCCTTTAATAAACACCGAGGAGTACGAATGTTTACAAAATATTATGTGGAAGTATATTAATCTGTTCCTATAATCTAAAAATTGGTTCGTTCAGGTGTGTTTCATGACAAAATACAAGCCAACCGCGTTCCTCGGTCCCTGTAGAGGCCAATATTAAAGCAAGATTTCATAATGCATAGTGGAAGCTCAATATTGGAAAAAGTTCCAAAAATACTTAGCGGAAGTTTAAGGAAAGTTTCCAGCGTACTCAAAGTATATGTGTAAGGCTGAAGGTGCCCAATGTACTTACAAGTTAGCAGAATGTCAGGAACAGCGGAGGAAAAAGAGAAAGGGAGGAGCCACGTTTGCAAAGTGAAATCCGTTTGTCGTCGAGTTGCTCGCTAGCCCCTCTGCGTGCAATATTGGGATAGAAATCTCGGGTTTGGCGTTCTTGTTCGCGAACTTCCTGATGAAAGCGTGCAATGTTTGCCCGCGAACCACGGAGATTCGGGTCCTCGAACAACGCGTTACACGGAAACCACCTCCGGAGACAATTTATCAGAACAAGGCACCGTGGAATGTTCGCCTGGACATACAGAGTACAATCGTACTCTGATCACCGGTACCGAGAGTTTAAATTGCGTGTAGGCTTTCGTTATTAATTCTGTTGTTCTCCTCGAGTCTACATAACCCGGAATTAAATTTACTAGTTTGTGTTCTGTTCGATTAAAAAAGAGATTTTTCAGTTAGCGAGAGGAAATGAAATGAAATACCTTCTATGAATGTAGATTTTATACGCACTGGCCATTTAACAGTTGGCTCCTTCAATATACTCTTTTGAAAATACCATTGTTTATAAGAATAATGATCTACTAATGTAGAGTAATATTAGAGTAGAACAATTATTAGATTGATTCTCATAAAAAATTGTATTAAATAAATGAAATTAGCTACTTTGATAAAGAACAAATTTTAATTTCTATTGCTTAAACTACATTTACAATTATTTAACTTAACTCTTTGAAATTAGGCGGGTTAAACACTGTCCCACCTTTTGAATAGCTATGATATTTTATAAAAACTACACATTCACTGTTATGAACTAACGCTAAATGTTCAGTAAGTAAAAAAATATATACAAGTCAAAACACACGAGTCAAGGGTCGATGCTATTCTTCCATGCAACTTGAGTTTTACTTTTGTTTTAGATCGTATACCTCGAAAATAATCTTGTACGCGATTTTGGGCAGATTATAGTTAAACCAGTTAGATCTGAGTCTTCTAGCGGAAGTGGATAATAATTCGATTACTCATCGCTGGCCAACAGCGTGCATCCGGACGTCAGAGGTGACCCTTGCGACTCACGGCCGAAGCTATTTCGAACTTTTAATCAGTTTATACGATTTCGCGAAATTGAAGTTTCGTTCGTTACTGTAAACGCTAATTAACCCCGTTCGCTGGCGACGATGCATTGTGTATAGGTAAATGCACGGGGCATGAGAGCAACGCCGAGTGCTGCTTTTGGCCGCAATCGCGAAATTTAAACGCCGGTTTAATTAGGGTTACACAGTTTTGCCCGGTCGAAATTAGCGCGGCCTGAAACAAAGGCTGCAGGGAACTAGCGCGACTCGCGGCGGGCAGCTCTTATTAAAATTACAACAGTTCATATTATCTGAAACATAATGTTGGAGAGGGGTGTGCGCCAGCAACGCGCTAGAAACGACACGTTGCCGCATGAGTGTTCGAAACCAAGGAGTGAGATACTTCTCCCTGTGGTGTAACGTTACACGAAACGTGAATTAGTCGACGATGTCTTATTTGCACGGTATTCGTAGCTGAAGAGTCCAAGAATTACCTAGCCAGGTGATTTTAAGGGCAACTTGTTATCTCTGGAGAAATTCGAAAGTTCAAAGTGACGTTGACCTATGGCAATCTTTTGTCGATATTGTCATCGTATTTTATTCTATAGTGGGTGGATTTCTTTGTTTAAGGGGTTTAGTCACAGTAAAGAAGAGGAAACACGACATTTCTTTGTGATTTTTGTTTAGTTATTAAATAATAATTTGCATAAGTAACAATTAAGTATATTATAAAGCACGTTTTAAAGAACTAAAAAGCATTTTTTGTTTTAAGAAACGTTTAATTTATATCGTCATAACAGCCGATGACGTAGACGATGATTTAAAAACATAGGTTTGCGGTGAGCAAGACTTCTCTACACTAGTTTACCTGAAAACAAAAACAAAGGTAGATTTCGAAAACAGATTAGTCTAGCGGGTCCCTGGACGAAGGATTTTGGAAAAAATTAATTTAAAACAAGATGGCATACATTTGAAATTGATTTTCAATTTTTTCACTAAAATTAAGCGATTCAATACAGGATAAAAAAAAAAGTATACAAGAAAATAATAAATCCTTCGATCAGGGACCCGTTAGTCTAATATGTTTTCTAAATCTACCTTTAGTTTTGTTTCCAGGTGCACCAATTTGAACAAATCTTGCTCACTGCAAACCAAGTGCCCACCCACACGATCGCTTGTTATGACAAAATGAATTAACCTTTTTTTAAAACAAAAATTCTTTTACAATTCTTTAAGACATACTTTGTAATATATTTACATTTTATTAATAAAAATTATTATTTAATACCTTAAAAAAAACACACAAGAAACTGTCCGCTTCCATTTTCTTGACTGCGACTAACCCCTTAATATTTGCGTTAATTTTAGTTATTGGTTAGGTTCATGTAGCAATATTTAAAACAATTTCAAGGGTGGATGGATATATGTGTGTTAGGGGTGGTTGGGATAATGAAGACATGTTCATGTCTGTATATATCTAATAATGAGATTCATGTTGCAATGTTTAAGACAATGTCAAGGGTGGATGGAATAATGAAGACAGCTTTGAAGTACAGTATATATTGAAACTGACGAATAAAATTCACTTCTGCGAAAGTAAATATATAAAAGGAAATATAAGACTTAAAAACATGTCCATAGTGCACTTGTTCATTTCGAATCACGAAGAAGAAATCTCAAAATGCTTACAACAAGAGCACAGTTCATACATTCGCATTCTACGCATTTAGACAAACAAACCACATAGAACTCGTGCGATTAAAATCGTGCACTTTTAATTAAATTTCTTGTAAGGCGAGTGCAAACTGCGCGCGTTTATTAAGTACAAAACAGTTTATTTTTAATAAACGCCTGCAATTTGAAATCTTCTATGAGAAGCTTCATTGAAACTCACCCCGGTACACTCCACGTACAATTATGATTTAATTAAATTTCTTACGATCCAAATTGAATTCAATAATCGTTGAGGCAAATGCACTCTACGTGCAATTATGAGACACATGAAGGTAAAAGAAGAAAATAAAATTTAATTCAGCTTCTTACGTTCCAAACTGAATTCAATAAATGTTTTAAAAAGCATGCAAACAAATATATCAATAAAATAAGATTTCAGACATCTTTTTATATTTGAAATTGAATTGAGCAAACTGTGGACGAAAGCAAGCAAATAAGAAACTGAAACCGAAGGAGGATCGAGGCATCGGAGGTTGAAACGGGATCGAAAGTCTCGTCGAAACGACAAGAGTCGTTGGTTCGCCTCGTTCTGTCTCGAGGGACGTTCGATTTTCTCTATCGGCAATCTGAGGTCTGACGGTAGCGATTTATAGCGACCGGTGTTCACGTTTCGCAGCTGACACCGATTTTACAAACGGCAGACGGCAAAACGGAGAATACGAGAGCCCAGATCTGCTCTTAATTACACTTCTTGCGAGAGTCAGCCGTGTACCTCCACGAGAGTAACATAATTCGACGGTGTTATGCAGAGTTTGTCGAAGGCGTTGCAGCCGCGGGAAGGGAACGGACGCTCTGCACACTTTCGCACGATAATCCGACCTAAAACAGATCAACGCGTGTTGCAGAGTGGCCTCTAGAAGCGCATTAGCATTCTCTTATAGGGACGACCCTCTTCAATCGTCGCCAGAACTCTTCTCTGAACAGGCTACTTCATATCTGGCGGAACAACTCAGAGGGAGATTACACTGCGAACCAATTAGCGAATACTCAAACGATAATGAAGGTTTCTAAGAAGGATCGCTGTGCGTTGCGAACTGAGGAGCAGTTCGAGACTCGCGTAAATCGTAATTACTTTAATTGAATTTTCCTGTTATGAATTTGTTGTGAATTTGTTGAATTTTCTTTTGACGTCATAAGGCATTTCGTCGATCAGTCACACGAATAGAAATGAAACAATAAGTATACAAAGTAGATGTAATTTTTTAAAAATAGTTTCAGTGACATTCGGAATGTATAGAAATTGCAAATAAATATTATAGAAGGTTGTTTCGTATGATAGAGAATAATATTATTAATGACAAGGCAGAGTATAGTTTATAATAAATAGTATACGAATGGCGTCACGTGATATATTGTACCTTCATGGAGTTCAAGAAAATATTGAAATTTGGAGGCTTCTCTCGAAGAAAGAAACAAGGAGAAAGGATTTTTAAATTCAATCTCATTTTACAAACATTTAGGGAAATATCTATTACGGAAAAATAGTTGTGAAATGAAACAAATACCCAATCTAACAAGGCTTTATAATAGCGAACCGTGGAACAGATTTTTCTCTGTGTTTGTGCAGATCACGATACTTTTGTGCGAAACCGCTGAATCGATATGGGTCGAGCAATTTTTTCGTTTCCCCTCAAACAAATCTACGGTTATCTACTGTTTCTCCACGTGCACGTGTTCCTTTTGACGCCAGCTAATTCAATATAACGCTGGTTTGGAGAGAATTATCCCTTCGATTCTTCCGATTTTTCTCGTGAAATTTCATAGCCATCTGTGTGTTTTTTACGCCAGAATACAGAATATACAATTAGTTATATACGATTGGTGATTTGGAAAATTTGATCTTTTCTATCTCAGTGGTTTACAATTAAGCACTACATACAGATATAATAATTTTTGAATGCTTGAAACAAGTGCGTTCAATTTGTAATTGAGCTTTTTCATTTAAGTCAGATTAAATAGAAAATTTAATCGACTGAAATAGTTATTACGAATAAGAGTTATGTGGAAAATGAAACAAGAGTTACAGTGACAAAAGGAACGATTGCGAAAGAATAGATTAATTAATAAGCGAAATTAATTAATTATAAACTGAAACATGAGAAAACGAAATTATAATAAACCAAGAGTTCAATAATATTAATTAATTAAAACATATACCTAAAGCTGCTAATTAAATTCCCCAATTTAACTCAAACTGTAATGAAAATAAAAACGTAAAAATCTTCTGGAAATTCTCCAGAAAAATGGTCACCCATTCATTAAACCAATCGACCTTTTTCATCTCGAACCTTAATCATAATTTCTTAAACTTTAGCACTCGCAACATCTACACATGAATCTGCATTTATTTCAACTGCCATCAATCTTACACTAATCGGGTTATAGTCTCGGCTTGTACACCGGTTGCAAAAGTTTTCCTTCATGTACTTGCGCGAGGAAAACTGCACACTCCATTTAACGAGAATTTTCGTCGAGGGTAAAGATTAAATTTAGCGAAAATTTAGATTACCTCCCTTCGGAACTTCCCGGTTTTTAACATACTTAGTCTTTTAACGATGATTATGCAAAGTCTCGCGCCGAACCTTTGAGTCTTGCTTAAACAGAAAACTTGGCAGAAAATAAAGATATCTCCCCGCAAAAGTTCATCGTGTTCAATTCCCTGTAAAGTGTGAAGAAACAGCACGTAGCTACTTCCAAATCATTTGGGAATTTCATTTCGAAATCTTACCGATCGATACACCCGCGCGTTGCTATAGTTATTCTTCCGTTTCGCGGATTTCATCGTTTCCTGCTTGCATGGTATCCGCATAGAAGTATTTTCATATCTTCGACGAATGCAACTCGAAACTTTTCCTTTGGCGGCCGGTGCCACTTTCGCGTTTTCTCTCGCGGAAGTGCGACCAAACTATGGTAATTCGGTTGCGCAACGTAACACTGGGTTTGTTTAGAGCAAGCACAAGCTCCTATGTGTATTCTCTGCGCTCCTGATCTCGAATATATCCAAACTTCCGCTACCTGTTTCCGCTTCAGCATTTTACGCCCATTGTAATCGTCGTTGCCACTGTGACAAGTGGACTCGGTATTTTACGAATTTATTGTGCTTGCTAATGTGGACAATATATGCAAAGCGTATAGAGATTGTGCTTCGTGAATTAATTCGATGGCGATAATATTTTATTTTATCCACATTCTGAATACACTTTGCACATGATTTTCATAATGGCTTTCGTTATAAATGAATTAAGTCTGTAAATATATTTTAGAAACAAAAATAGAGTTTCTGTAAGGTGCATGTTGGCTTTCTTAATTAGAAATCGAGCAGATCTACACTTACAACATTCGATAATTATATAAATGCTGTAAATCCATGTGTAGCAACCAAAAATATATTTTTCGTTAGGTAGTTTTATGTTTACTTATTAGTAAACTGCAGATTTTATGTATATATGACATACAATGATATAGAAAACATACATAAAATATAAGTAATATATGTTGAAAATATTCTACAATTATTATAATAATGTTGTTCAAATATTTCGTTTTGCATATATGCACATACCTCTGGCTATGTTTAGTATGATTATTATATTAGTTTGTGTCATAAATGCATAAAATCCGTAGTCCACTTATCGCGAAAAACAGACCACAAGTCTACCAACGTTGAACAACATTTAAAATTGATCGAAACGCGAAATCTTTTTCATCTTGAGACAAAGATCGATGCTCTCACACCACTTCAGTAATAACGAAGTACCAAAGAGAAGACAAATCGATCTTCTTCGTAGCACGCCTAAACGAAAATCTTCTACTCCGCGTTTGCGCGTTTCTGGTCGCGGGAGTAATTACCCGTAATCAAAAACGAACACCAAGCGGCCTTGTCTTCTTCAAAAATGCACAAAACAGTCGCTTTCACCGCGGAAACCTGTCACGATAGCCATCCAACTTCTTCTCTCCTGCTCACCGGGAAAAACAACCAGACGGTGGAAACCTTGCTCGTGCAGCCATCAAGGAAAACCAGCGGAAACAGAGTGAGAAAGAGGAGAGATATCATGCTCTCTGTCTCGCTCCCGCGGAGTTCGCGAAACTGATTACATAGCGAAATAAACCTCGTTTGCCAGCGACGCGATATTTGTTTGAAAATAACACAATAAACCAAAAGCTAATAATTTAACCTTAAAACGGGTCTGCTAGCCGTTTAACAAAATTTGATGAAACCGGTAATTAATTTTGACGAGCCTACGATATTCATTTAGCACGAAATTAAATTCGGATTTAATCGCGACAGTTTTATCAGTATATTGAATAATTAAACTGAATAGGGGTTGTTCATGGTGCATGAATATTAAGCTATAATCTAATTTAATTGTTTGTAGAAAATAATTCATAATCTTTGTCGTATTTAACCAGTAAATTATGTTTCTAATTCTATTTACGAGACGTTCAGGTCTTGTTCTGTTTTAGTAATAGAACATCTCAATTTACGCTGTTGTTGCGAATCTTCTTTCCTCTGGGAAGCTCAGACAGTATAAATATAGAATATCACATTGCTAAAACGGAAGGAGAATTCTTAACAATATTGAAAAAAGAATGCTCGATAAATTCATCATTTCATCTCCCATAAAGTTAAATTGATTCAACACACCGTACATTTTTAATTAATTACAATCTCGAAGAACAGTTGTTAATAATTAGACGCACAGCTAATAGAGCTACATTACGAGCACGAAGGGGTTAAGAATATATTTTCTCGAGTGCTATCAAACCCTCCCAAACGGCCGAGGGGTTTGCGACGCGCACCATTCGCGATCGCATCGGTGTATCCCGACCGAGTTATTATACTACTCGTCGAGGCAATGCGCCGCGAGTGCTTTCAGGTGACTTCGAACCCGTGGATCTGCGCGACGTTGATAAGCACCTGCAGACAAAACGAGGCATTATTGCGCGATCGTTTCCGACTCCCCGGCGCGGCTGAGCGCGATCGAGCCTCCTTCTGCTTCGAGGATCAGCTCGCGCTTTCTCGCGCGAGTCACCGCTGGAAAGACGGGAATTATGCTCGCCGGAATGGAGTTTCGAGTTTGCTTCGCTGCTTCAAGGCCCTTTAATTAACCGTTCGCGTTGGCCTTCTGCGAAAGTTCCTTCCGGTTCGATTAAAGAGCGTTCCGTCTCCCTTCCGCGAAATTCGAGTGACGCGACCAATTTAGGGGAAGTGGAAAAACCTGATTTGTCCTCGACTGAGTTCACTGTGGTCGATCGATCATGCTTTCTGGGAACGACTCAGTCATCCTTGAAAATATAGGAATTTAAATGAGGTGGTTGCTTGGTGCAAAAAGGTAATTATGGGATGCGAGGCTGATTATGGTTCTGTACAAGGTTTCAGATTGTTTGATTGTGATATGGTGAAGAAATGATGTGTCCTCGGGAACGTTGCGATATTTTATAGAAATTTCTTCTTTTCAATATAAGTAGAAAGTAGATATAAAGGGATTATTTTAAAAATCTTTGTAATATTCTATAGAAATTTCTGCTCTTCAATACAAGTAAAAAGTATAAAGGGAAAAGGATTATTTTGAATGACTTGCTTGAAGAAAAAGGAAGAGTTATTGCAGAGATATTTGCTACATAATTACTACAATATTATGTGTTCTTTGCTTTTTAATCAAGATACGAATAGTAGAAATTAAGTAACAGGGAGTTTTAGAATCACTGTCACAGTTGTATTTCCACCAGCAGGAATACACTTTTGCAAGTATATCATTCTTTCACAATACAATACTGTAAATTAAATATTTTCAATTATATAAAATGCATCCAGAGCAAAATTCATCATTTTTGCATGAAATAAAACATTTAGTACCCTTAAATATTTGAACTAGAAAATTGAAATTTCGATTCAAAGGAGATTGAACAATCGTTGTAGTTAATAAAAATAATCCCTATTTTTCACATTTATTATTTTAAATGGTTTTCAAGAATGGAAAATTTCGTTGAATTATCCACGAAGTCTAGAAGCTCGCAAAATATTAAAAATACTTTAAATACTACCATCACTTAAACTCGATTGCGCAGGTTGGACAATGTCTGTACATGGGGCAACTTAAGTTTTAATTTGTTTACTCCGTTTGTTGGCCAACGTGGTACTCCCTCTCTGTCGACAGCACCTCCGGCGTAGCTAGTCGTTAAGCTACCATTGTGTGTATATTTGTTTTGACAAAATACAGGGTTGTTGGTGGAAGGCCTCGTGGCTTTACGGGAAAACCCGTTCAAAGGGAAACTCAACACTGTTGATTTTATAAGTCGTTAAAAACATGTTCCATCGTTGAATCCGTAATCATAAAAAAATTCCTGGCGTATCGCAGCACGTCGCAACTTATCTATCAATGCCCATTAATTTTATGCACTCGTCTCACTGCTTTCTATATACCTTTCGTTCCTTTAATAGTCATATATCGAGTTTTGCCCACCTGTTTAATGGCACTAATGATAACTTCTCCTATCGTCGAGAGTTCCGAACTCCCTAAACGCTCAAACAACTTCGCGAAATTTAGGACGACTTCCGGTAAGTTTAACCAAGCGAACGTTATCCAACTTTGTCGCCACTTCAAATCGCCATTTTCTAAACTAGAACTTCATACGAAGGAACGTACTCGTTATCCTTCGCTTGGAACGAAGTACTTTCGACCTAATTCATCATGAAGATCCCTGACCTATCCACTTTCCACGAAGATTAATGGGAGAACCAATCACTCTTACGCTTTGAATGGTTTTATTTCGATAGAAAACAGTCCGCGCGGAGACATAAAATCACCGAGCAATCATCGATTACTGAGGAAGATGTTATTCGTGTAAAGCTGTGAATCAATAACTGAAGTGATATTACACAAAACAGGAAATGTGTTTAACTATTATTGTTCTGGATTAGACGCGTTTCTTGTGTTACTTGTAATTTGTTATTTTGTGGTCTCGATGAATTGAGATTGAATTTAAAAATATTTTCTGTTTGAGAGAGGCTTTGGAATTCCATATTTGTTGGGACCACATAAAGGAATAATATAGAGCACTACTGCATAGTGGAACAAGGTGTGAAAGGTACGGAATGTTTAGCCTTTCTCAAAGAAAAATCATTTTCAAATTCGATCTCAATTTATTGAGACAACAAAACAATAGATTACGTAGAATAGAAGGGCCTTGTACTTCACAAGAATAATTGCGGAATGAAATAATCTCCAAGACAAAATCTAAAAAGCAGACAATAGATTCTATACATTTATGACGTATGTGAATAAAAAAAATATTTCTAAAACGAGTAGAATGCTCCTGCATATGAAATAAAAAATTAATACTAGGTTACACTAATTTATGAAATTCCCAAATTAGAATACATCATAAGTATTTTTTCAATTCTATTTGGACTCGTATATCATTTCCTTGTAATTTATTGCAATATCTCGCTCTGTTTGCACTTTCACTGTTTCATTACCAAGGAAATTGCTATTCGAGTAGAACTATAAATCAACAGCAGAAATGATATTGATTAACATGGAAGCGAGCTAGAAGCTACAAGTGAACGTTCCGTATGTTCTAATTAATTATGCGTCGTTTAATTAGCATAGGACGTCAGTTGGCCCTGGGACAAACATCCGAAATTCGTGATTGGTTTTTGCCAGAGTTATCGGAATTTCCAATCGATCGTGAAAGCGGCATTGTCAGCCACAAAGTGTACATTTACGTAAGACGACAGGTTTTACCGTAACCGAACGGCTACGACCACCAGGTATGTTAAATCGGGAGAAATGTATCTCGAGGTGTACCCAGTTTGCTCTGCCAAGGCCGGTCCTCTCTAGAGAAAGTGGCTTCGTGACTAGCGCCGTACTAAATAGTTGGTAGACCATGATCTATATGAGTTCTATAAACATATCCACGCTTTAGCAGTTTGTATTCATACCTATCTCGAGTTTTTCCTCTTAGAATTTACAGATTTGCCCATTTTATTGCTATTCAGAGTCTAAATCTCACTTCTCAGCATAAACTTGAACATTAGTTTGTCATTATGTTATCAGTTTGTTTTCTAGATACACTCTGCTGATATGTTTACCATTAAACTATTTCTCTGTACATTTTTTTTAGAAGTAGTTAACCTAATTGCAAACAAATTTCAATTTCATGTTCCATTTTAGATTCACATGTCACTTTCTAAAATTCTTTTTTAAGTTATTAATCTAACTGAAGCTTCCGAACGAGGACTTATGGCAAGGGTTGATATACTGAATAATATAGTTGCAGTTTCTAAAGTATTCTAACATGAATGCTTTGCTTTATTTACAAGTGCGTTATTGCATTAGTACAATGTATACACTAACTATATATCAGTCTTGTATTGAATTTTAACATTCTTATAACAATCGTTGCTCCACAGTTTGAATACTGTTTACAGTATCTCTTACATTCATTTGTATATCTGTTGGGGCCCACTGGCCCCCCTACAGTTTAGGTACCTCATAATCGCTAAACCCGTACTGTGGCTGCGTATGCGCATGCTACAGCCCCTGAGGACTAAAAGGAATGTTTCTTTGTCATCAAACAATAACATTCTACTAAACAGGATTTCAGGATCCGTATCAATTATTATGAAATAACTTCATTGACGTTATTATGAGATAAATAATTCGTCAATACTGTATTACAGTGGGTGTAGAAAGTATTCGTACACCGATCAATTTCCAAAAAAACTATGTGAATTGTAATTTATTAACTTTTTTTTTATAAACAATGATATTCTACATATTCTTGGAAATGTCTAGAATAGATACTGTACAAAAAGATTAGGTATTTTGTATAAGTGAGAAATCAACAAGAAAAAACAATAAATCGATAGAAATACAGAAGCAATAAGTATTCGTACAAGTAAGGAATATTTAAAACTTCATTTAAAAAAAAAAACGAAATTTACATTAATTTATAAATAACTAATACTTCGTGGGATTTCCTTTTGATTTTATAATTACTGCAACTCTTCTAAGCATTAAATTAATTATCATAAATGTCGATGTTATTCGGGATAAGATCTTCTTTCATTCCTTTATTACAGCATTTTTTAAGTCTTTTTTACTGGAAATTTAATGTTTTCTAATTTCCACGAAGCAATAAACTGATGTGCTTATGTTACAAATTCTACTGTAAATTGTTCGTCATAAAAACCGTGCGAATACTTATTCCTTCTATATTTCTACCAATTTTTCGTATTTTCTTGTTAATTTCGCAAATTATATAAACTAGTAATTGTTGTTTGAAATATATTCTAGAGATTTCCGAGAACATGTAGAATATCATTGATTATAAAAAAAGCAGTTAATAAACTACAATTTCACACAAAAGTTTTTTGGAAAATTGATGGATGTAAAAATACATTCTACACCCACTGTATATGGACTGATTAGTAAAATCAGTAAGTTCATTATCAAACAGACTTCAACAAGAGCCATCTATACCTGCTCATAGAAAATGAAATAACTTAATCTCCACACGATTAATGATTTCGTTGATTATATTACTCACTTACATTATTAGAAGCCCGTAGATCAGACGTTAGAGATAATCGCGACGACTTCGACATTACGATCCAACGATCTAGCCAATTAATAATAATCAAGCATCTACATAGCAGTAAAAATGACATTGACATTTGACGATGTTGCAACTTCGAACTAGCGAGGAGATGCGATCCAGGGAGGATGGTTATAACTCATGTTTCATTAACTTCTCATGCTGAGCCTTTGGGTGTTACCTTGCATGAAATAATTATTGGGCTCGTTCGCTATTCATCCGCACAAGTTGAAAGTGAACTTTGACCTAACGCTTGCAAGTAAACATTGAGCAGTTGCAGTGCAATGTTGCTAAACTTTCAAATTCCTCGCGCACTCAAATCCCTCAGCTGTACGCCAAAGGTCGACTCACTTATGGTTACTGATCGACAGTAATGAAGGAATTTCATTAACGAGTAGAACTGATGGACAATATTATACATGTTTAGTTCAGCTTATCTCGGCAACGTGTCAAGACTCTATTATATGTAGTTGTTGTTGGATATTTCAATTTTTGATGCTGATACTTGTGTAATTCGTATAATATTCATTTTTAATGCCGGTGTAAGTGTATTGAAAGTTAGAAACTAAGTTTCCATGACAGGAACTATTGTAAATATGTAGAATTTTATGTGATTATTTTTTCTGATTCAATTTTGCATTTATTACAGTTACATCTGTTTATTTTGGTGTAGGTCGATTTAATATTGTTTTTCATATTTGATACGTTACTAATAATATCGATGTTTACTTGGTTTCGTATGCCATTGGTATCATTAAAAATTCAATTTGATTTTCCATATTTCCAATCAAATTTGGCGTATCAAGTTGCATACATATCGTCAATACAATTTCTTAGTTGATATTTCAAACATTTAATAAATTGTACAAATCACAGACTAGAATATACCAATTTTAATTTCACAAGTGCTTCGTTTATAAGTAATTTAATTTCGCATAAAATTAAATTGTTTTCGTCCAGAGAATTCAAGAATATAATTTTGTCACAGAGATCTCCATTAAACATTTCCATTAAGCTTTCACTCCAGTTTGATGGCACTTCAGATTTACACACAATTCGAGACCCTGATCGTTAAATCGACGAAATAGCCCCCAAAATACCGTTTGTAAAGAGTTATGTGGGCCACCCTGTATATCGTATCACCTTTGTCAGAAATTGATCCGAAAGCAACTGCGAACTTTACTGGGTCAAACGATTTAATTATCCTTCGAAGGCCTGCTTCTAAGCAAAAATTACTCGACACTTGTCAACATTCCCTTTACACGTGTTACTACATTCCCCTAACCTGGGAAACATCTCCTCCAACTCCTGGCGTAATATAACGGGGACATATTGTGTAAGTGGGGCTCCTTATTGGATTAGCCGCCTCGATATTTCCACGAATCTCGCTGCTTTCGAGATACAGGTATTCCCAGTCCCGTTTTCCAGCAACTACCCAAGTTCTAATGCACTCGAACGTTTCGAGTACTAGAACACGTCTGATTTAATAAATGCTGTACCAAAAGAGATTTTACGATTCCATTTTTTAAATACAGGATACCTGTATCAGCATAGATATGGTGGACATTACATTATCTTTTACGTTTTTCAAAGTGGTTCTTTACTAAGTTTAATTTTGAAAGTTTTGTAATTGTGATTATATGAACTTCAATTTAAAATTTAAAAATTGGATATATTGGATGTATTTAA
This sequence comes from Hylaeus anthracinus, assembly GCF_026225885.1. Classification (NCBI taxonomy): domain Eukaryota; kingdom Metazoa; phylum Arthropoda; class Insecta; order Hymenoptera; family Colletidae; genus Hylaeus; species Hylaeus anthracinus. Next base: position 4,452,937 of record NW_026535289.1, on the reverse strand, counting down.
AAAAAAAAACAAAGCTACAAAGAGGGAAGTACAGCTTAAACCTAGAAACATGAAAATACCATCAATTACCTTAACGAAACTAAACTCTACAATAGTATATAGTACCGCTAATTAAATAGAAACCTAATTGAATCCGTCGCTAATTAGTAATTACCAAGCAGTAGATGTGGCATAAAATAAATCCATATTAAAAAAAAAGAAGAGCAAAAAATACTGAAGCAGAGAAAAAGAACGTGAGATTGCTCTCTTTTCTTTTATTTTAATGGATGGATAACCGCATCGGCGATCATGATTATGAAACTAGATCGACGACAACAAGGAACGAGGTTTGGCTCGTTAATAGGTCGATTATTAGATTGAATATCGATATTTTCGCGTCGGCTGACGGTTACGCTCCGTGACACGGAACGTCAATAATTTTAATTACGGAATCGATTGACCCCAATTTCCGAAAACGTGGCCCTTCTTCCGTGTCCCGTCGAAACGTCAGGCAGCATAAGGTCGACGTAATTACTTCGAAATTTCGAGCCACGGGAAAATTGCCATTTAATTTAGAAGACACGTTGAAAGTAGTTGCATTATTCTACGAAAACTAGCAGCTGTTTACGTTTACTTCGAAACGTTTCTCACGGAGGAAAGAAGATCAGCGCTTCTTGCGTAATTGGGCGATTAATCTTTGGATTATGCAACCAGCCACGCGTTATAGTAAATGAATCTGCTACATGGATAAATAAAGTGGAGTAATAGTGAAATTATAATTAAAAGCAGATTAATCTAGAGTGCAATAGCATGTGGAATTTAATAGCGTTCTAATTTTTGGATGTGAGCCATCTGCAAGTTTCCTTTATTTGTATAAGTTAATTCTAAAAAAATTCAAACAATGTTTTGGTAACTCAAACAATTCTTTCCATTTAATGTAATTAGCATAAAACATCAAACATTTTCTCAATTTTTATTACTTTTAAAAACAATAATAATCTTGGTTGTTTTTTAGAAATACAGAAAGATCAAATTAATTTCAAATCTATAGAGATAATCAATTTTATAATAGTGCCACGTTTTAAAAAGCGTTTCATTTGATGGTATTTGGAAGGTCCGAGAAATTTCAGATTTTGATGAGGCACTGTTTGTCGAATACAATGTAACCATAATTTTGTAACTTCAATTGCCTATTCAGGATTGTTATACATACTGCACTTCCACTTATCCTCTGGTAGAATATCGTTTAAACCGCTGAATAATTGTTGCGAAACAATAGATTGGAACAATAAATTAATGACAGATTAATTACAGAACGGTAATAACAGTGAATTGGCGCGTCGAAAACGATGTTCTTGTGGAACGAGAGATCTCACTTTGGCGAAACAAGAACTTCAATTATAATATTAACACGCGCAACACGTAGCATAGATTTAATATTATATAATACATAATAGAAGCGTCCATTATCTTCTACGTACTGACATTTTCAACATGCACATATGTTATCCTGGTGGCTGCATTTGCAAACCTGATCTCCAAATTATTCTGACCAATGTGTTTCTATGTTGAATTCATTATTTATGTTATACTACCATATTCGTCATTTTATTTCTCGTTTGTTTCTATCATTTTATTCCTGTCCCCAACCCATTTAATGCATTTTTTGAAGCCATTATTATATAGAAAGTTACATAAAGATGTGTAATGATATTCAAGCAAATTGTTACAATACAATACAAACAAGGAAGATTTGAAAATTTATAGTTAGTTAGTTATAGTTTATTCTCTTTGCGGAGTATATTTGAAAATTTAAATAAAATTCTTCTTTCAAAGGATAATTAATAGTGATTGGTTAATGATCAAATCCCTATTAGAATTTATCGAAATATTAATTTTGGTATATAAATAAATATCGAATAGCTTTTCTCCTAGAACAGCTGTACTTGTACTTCTTAAAATACTTGGCTCGAAATCTAACGAAAGTTAATAATACTGATATTTGTATGATGCATCGTTAGCAAAGGAATTTCCAAACTCCTTTCACAGTGACGATCGAGCCAAATCCATGCATGTATTGCGCAACTCAAACCCCGATACTGACATTTCCAGCGTTCATAGCGCGCGAGCCGAATATTGGTTATGTCACATGAAAAGTCGTTGCTCGAACAGTCGTTGACACGAAATCGTGATTACGAGAGTCGATTCGCCGTGTACCGTGCATACACGTTCGATCAACTTCGAGCGCCCAGCCACGACTTTGTCACACTTCAATTATTCCGCTCGATTTCGGTTTTAGATCGGCTTCGATCCAGCTTGGACGCAACGCTGTTGGGTTACCAGAAAACTGGTCGGCCCTCGACCGTGTAGACGACTTTCATTCCCGATTTAAACGGGCGACGATTGAAATTTCTACGGTGTCACTCGCCACGGCCGATCGAGTTAGACAACCTTGAATCGGTGAGCGTGCACAACCCCGACCCGCGTTTAGATTGCTACGCTTCGTCCTTGTCAAGATTGTAGGATCTCGCGAATCCTTCGCGGGGATTTCCCTCGCTGTCGAACTCCACCCGTAAAAGGGGTCGTACAGCGAATCACGGAGGCACTCGTACTACCACAACTATTGATTTCGGACTGTTGATATACTTCTAAGGTTGGGTACGATACTCTTTAAAAATGGTTGTATTTTCACTAGTTTTAGGGGCAGGCTTCACAATTTTTTTTGCAGCCAACGTAATCGACACGAAATTTTGAAATTTGGTAGATTTATTTGTACATGTATACACCGAATTTTAGTAAATTTGTAAATGTCATGGTCTGTTTCTTTCAAAGTTATGTCCAATACTCCATATCAGGCGGAATAAGCTCGGAATATTAAAGAGGTCCCCTTTTATTTTTACCAGTTTCAAGGCAATCTTCATAACTTTTTTATAGCCAAGTTACTTGACGTAAACTTTTGAAATTTAGTAATTTTGTTTGTACATGTATGTACCAGATTCTGGTAAATTTGCAGTTGTCATGATCAATTCGTTTTGAAGTTGCATATAATATTCCACGTCAAACGAAATGGGCTCAGAACGGTAAGATGATTGCGTCTGCATTGGTGGCCTGAATCAATGAAAAATGACTTTGTTTTATTCATTATGAATGTGGCTATTGAGTGAACAAGAGAAGAAAAATATTTTGTAAAAAACAGACAAAATGGTGACACTTCGAAGTTATAAATAAATGATATTCACCATACTATAATACAAAATAGAACATCACGAAATATTTGTGTAATTTTCTCGAATTAAAATTTCAAAATCCAACTATTTATTAAATAAGGTAGGTAAGCATTCAAAATGATACAAGAACGATACATTTGTAGTTGTTAAACTTCGACGGTAAACATTTTAATAGAAAACGGAGCAAGTTATTTAAATTATTTTCTCTCCTACCCCATATCGCAAAGCAACCCTTTAGCGGCGCTTTAAAATTATGAAAAATTGCTGGTTTGTAGTTCAATCATGAAATAACATCCTAGTTAAATATCGTGGTTGATTTAGCAGAACGACGAAATAACATGGAAATTAGTCGATGCATATTTGAAACGTTGAAAACGCAGGTTGCGGTTGCTGATTATTCCAGATTCCGAAAGGAACATTCGCGGGAATTTAATCCACGCCGAACGCAAAATCTCCCGTATTAATATTCGCGTCGTTTTTATTCATAGGTGTATCGAATAAATGATATAAAATTCGTCCTGGTAAATCGTTCGGCGCGTACCGTTTAATACCAAACAACGAGCATTTACACGTATCGGGCGTGATCAAATTAACGCGGTTGCGCAAGTGAAACCACGTATGTTTGTTGATTATCTCGAAAATATATGCGGATGTTGGCGCAAATTCAATTTTCTGTAAACAAAGATAAAAAAAAATAAAACCTCCGCAGTCCGATACTTTGTATGTCTGACATTAGTCTGTATTAAAAAACAATCCATGTAGATAGACATGCCTTTTATTGATCTTGGAAATATTTTTTTAGTATTGTTGTGATAAATTGAACTTTCCCAAACGTGAGTTATATTTAGAGTCTGAATACGTACTTTTAAATTTTACCTATGAGACCTTTCCACGATTGCAAAGAAAAAATTACGTAAGTAGTAATTTAACCTGAAATGTAAATGTTTATTCATGAATGAATATATTATTTTTCTTCGAAAATCGTCTATTTATTATACTCCAGACTGATTCTGGAGTGGATTCAGAACTATGACTCGAAGGGTTGAAATTAAAAATATTGTCTCAGGAAACTATAAATATTCTGTTCTGGAAAGTCCAATAAGCGTATGTATCGCAGCGTATCCATAAATTATTCATACCAGAGGAAGAAATAATTTTCCAATTACCCTTCACGCTGTATCTTAATTAACTGTCGGACAGAAAATAAAGATCACATTACAGTCGTGCTATTCCGAAATCGTCAGTATAGCCTGACAATTTATTTTGGGAGTGTGACAAATGGAATAGAATTTCTTTTCAGAGGGTTTATTTAACACATATTGAAGAACGAAAAACAATTTTTTTATTGACATTTTCATACGAAATGGCGTCGACAGAGCCCGTCGCCGAAAACAGCTTTTTTGAAAACACCGCCACGGGAGGACGAATTTCTCGGCATCTATGACTCATGAAACAAAAACTAAAGGAAATTTATAATCTATATCCAATTGGCTTTGGAAGTAAGTAGGGTTTTTCTTCTTAATCAATTTGTGTGGAAGTGCTGCACTTTTTAAGCAATGAATCGACTTTTTGTCCTAAAAATGAGCATTAAATTGTTTATAAAAAAAAAAGTTTACATTCAATCAAAAAACGGCTACGTACTTCCAAAGAGAATATTGTTGTAAAGCTACTGTAAAAATTTCAAATCGATCCATGCAATAGTCACTGAGAAATCCGTTCTCCCAGTTTGAAAAAAGTGGTTTCGAGAAAAACGCGTTTAAAGTTTTATAAACACTTCCATCGCGCTCTGAGGCGCTGCGCCAAAATTGATAATTGAACCTTTTAACATTTGTTTTTCACTATAAATCAAATGACGTATTATTTTTATGACCCTAAAGTATCGTTTAAGCAAAAAAAAAAGAAATCCGATTTTTTGAAAATCCTAGAGTGGTTTTACCCCTTTAGAAATAAACAAGCAAGTTCGTAAAGCATTTTCAAACAATAACTGCAGAAAATTATTCCTATTTTTCATTCGTACGCGAACCACATGGTCCCGCTAGTCCAATTCTGTCTGACAGTTAACCGCCGATTCCACTTTTTCATTTCATTTATCGTCTTCGCTAGCGCGCGCCTCGTTCACCGTTTTTATTGTTTCCCGATATGCCGTGAAGCATCGAACCGTCGTAAAACTCTGATCGCGTCAAGGTAAACGCGTTAAACGCATCTTCTCGCACGTTGTGAGGCAGTTATCGCGGGCATCAGCGCAGCAATTGCCATTTTGGAACTCGTAAATAGCCATCGACGAATTAAGCGAGCGCGCGACGCCTTTCTAAGCGTGACCCTGGTTACGAAACGACCCACCGTGGAATCTCAACTTTCATTTTCTATGGCTCCGTGCCTCCTCGCGACGCGACGTGCTTAGCGCATGCTTCTGCACGTGACACAGTCGACGCCGGTGCACGTGTACGAACGTGTGTATCGACGCGACGGCAAGTGCATAAGCTGGCACGTTAAGGCGACCGTAAACAAGAGCCTGTTTACGAGACGAGCTTGCGATCCAGGGACAATCATCCTTTTTTTCAATCGGCCAAGCAGGAATGCCGATAATGGCATTGCGACTTTAAAGATATGAAACAAGATTGACCTTTAAAGATTACTCTACGCCGCACAGTGGTCCCGAATGCCCAAAAAGCGGAAAAAACTCAATAACTCGAGAACGGATCATCCTACGAATCCGACACTAGTCTCATTCGATTCAGGATGAAAAAATATATTAGAATTATGTAAAAATTATTTTAATAAAAAAAAGGTAATTTTTATAATAACAAGTCAATAGCTTCTTCGCTAAGGGGCAGGTGTTTTTTTTAGGTTCAGGCCTCATATTCGTATGTTTGGGTCATTGAACCTTGTTTTAGTGAATTTTTAACAGAAAAAAATACAGATTTTTTTATGTTTTTTAATCATCGTGCATTTTATCTGTCGTGGATTTATTAGGAATTTACCAGTCCATAATACGTCCTTTAAAGATGAGCCAATTTTTGCGAAGGATGTCTCAAAAATAATGTCACACCTTCATCAGAATGGATTTTAGAAGGAATTCGCAGATTCTCAAGATTTGAGTATTCACACATACTTGAGAATAAAATTATGTAACTCCCGAAAGAGCAAGTAGACGCAGCTGAAATTTTCATCATGTTTTCATGGTGTAATATAGATGAGAAAACGTGAGAAATCAAACCGGAGACTGTCGGAGCTTTTCTTGAATCAATCATTTTCACAAAACATTCGAAAAACCTGCATATTCGCTTTACTCATAATTTTTCTTTTTTCGCCTAAACAGTAAAAAGTCATGTTCACAGATTATTACTAGACGTTATTAATGACCGATCGATTCAGTTTTACCCAATCATAAGTGAAATCCTAGTTTTTTTTAAAGTAACCCAAATTTCAGCATTTCGACTGACTTCCAACTATGACAAATTATAACTTCTTTCAAAATAAAAATTTAAAACTGTTGGATTTTCTCTTCTTTGAAAGAGAAAGTTCTCGTAACAAAAAAAAAAACCATCTGTGCGCGTTTGGGTTTCATTCCTAGACACAAGTCAAGAGGGTGCAGCTGCGTCTCATCTTGACTTGTTTAGACAAAGTATGGGACCGATAGGGTCTATGTTTCAGTAACGAAATTCTTCGTTACTGACCTCGCGTTGATTTAGTCGAGCTGTTTCTTTCGAACTAAACAAACGTACTCTTCCGTGGTCTTCTAATAAAGTCTTTAAAGTCAAGTTAAATAAAAGACTAACTCGTTCATTCCACTGCCTATATTTCCAATAAAAACAACCATTTTACAGTGTAATTCTACAGACTATTCACAGTAGTCAGAAAATATTCTATAACAAAAATTTGACGTTCGAAAATTGAGTTTTTTCCGCGTTGGGACCACTGTGCGCCGTTTGAACGGATTAAAAGCAAGTGGAATCTTTCAATGAGAGGCTCACGGGGGACTTTTAACACTGAAACTGACAAGTTGTTCAATTTGATCTATGTACCTTCAGAAACATCTTTTTTTAATTACTCAATGATTAAAGATGGTTCTATTGGTATTTTGGGGGGGAAATTGTTAAAACAGAGAATTAATTTGGTTCAAGTGCCAAGTTGGTCAATTTGACCTAAGTATGTACATTTAGAAACATCTTTTTTTAATTACTCAATGATTAAAGATGGTTCTATTGGTATTTTTGGGGGGAAATTGTTAAAACAGAGAATTAATTTGGTTCAAGTGCCAAGTTGATCAATTTGACTTAAGTATGTACATTTAGAAACATCTTTTTAAAATTACTCAATGATTGAAAATTGTACAGAGAATGGTTCTGTTACGTTCCCGTTCTAAATTTCCTCATTTGGAGTCGGATGTGCGCACCCGGTATTCTTCGCGTAGGCATAGGAATTCGAGACCAATGCGAAGTTAGGGCGTAGTCCCTCGGAAATCTCGGAATCGTGCAATGTACTTCCCCGCCACCCCTTGGCCTATGATTTTTGGGTATATAAAAGGGTGACGACGAAGGCATATCGGGTCTAGTCAAAGTCTAGAAAGGGTTCCGTACACGTCTGTGCGTGCTCTTACGATATTTCTACACGAGGAAACTTAGTGAGATCGGGTTTAAGTCCCCTTCGAGCAAATTTTAACCATACAGTACGTAGTCTACTGTTAGGCATTTATTTTATCGTTGTAGTCGTCCCCCGTTTGCTCGCATTCGTGAAAACCGAGAAGGATTAGATTCTAGCTTCGCGGAATCGAAACTATATTTTTAACCTCAGTTCATATTTGTAACATTAGCTCACCATTAGTACACCGCGACAACTACTCTTATAACAATTGTATGTCCCGGTGCATATCAGAATATATATATATTATCATTTTTAATTAATGTTGATCAATTATAATACCAAGTCCAGTACCCACTAAGGTGTACCTTTGCCGCTCGAGGTACATAAAAAACTGTTACGAGGCCTAATACTAACATTTCCTGCGGCTCCCCACGTTAGCCATACGTGGGTTTGTCCGCATATCACCTTCCTGAGGCTCCCTGCGTTAGCCATACGTAGGTTCGTCTCCGCGTCTACTTCCTCAAGGCACCCAGTGTTACCTAACAACACTGGCCCAGCTATTAACAAAAACCATATACCACTAGAAAAGCCCCGGCTACGCAGCCGCCCCCTCCGGCTCGTAACAGTCCTATTGGTTTTTGGGGGAAACTTATTGCAACAGAGAATTAATTTGATCCAAGTGCCACATTGATCAATTTGATTTGTGTATTTCAAACTTTTTCTTTAATCTTTTAGTCTATATAATCTCTAACGATTCTTTAACCACAATTTCTTTTACCACAGCTATTGTAACAGAGAATTAATTTAATTGACGAATTCGATTTCCTCTCCTTCTTCTAATTATAAAGATACAGTTCTATGTATGAAAATAGGTATGTCATAACCTCGTTTTAGTGATAAACGTTACAAAACGAATGATAATTGAGAGCCCGGTGCGATTACTTTTTACCCCTGACAACAGATTTTATTTAAATATCCTGTGAATAAACATTTTCAGTATCTTTGTTAATAATTTCGTTCTGATAGTACTAGTTATTAATGGCTGTGAGAAAAAAAGTACATATTTATAAAATGCAAATATGTAGCGCCAAATAAACGTTTTTGTGCTGTGGCGTGCACTGGGCGAGGTGTGAAAAATATTATTTTAAAAGTAACGTATACGAAATAACTTTGTGCAAACTTGAACATTAATACCGTTGTATTATTTAATGAAAAACATTTTACTGGAAATGTTTACTATATCAACAAAGTTCACAATTATGTAAAATCCAAACTCAAATACCTAAAATAAACAGCTCTGTCCTTACTCTACTCCGATTATTTAAATACTCGTTAAATTTCTTAAATAGTTATCGAGTTGTTAAATATTGAACAATTATTTAAATTACCGAATTGAAGTGGTTTGTGTCACCCGAATAACCCAGATAACAAGAGCTAACTAATAAAATTCAATTCAGAGCAGATTTATTGTGCAGACACATATTTTTTTGGATTTTTCTCTACCTAACAACTCCAGCCATCGATTCGCCGATATCCCCGTCCATTTAGGCAAACAGTTTGGAAACCTCGCGACACAGCGATTCGGAGATTATCCTCGATTGCCTCCCCACGTCGAAAGACAAAGAATTCGAAGCGGACGACGCGCTATTTTTCGTTGGTAAAAGTGTAAACAGGTCTCGAAGAGATCTCTCGGGGGAACGAGCCCGATTCGTAATACGTACTTTGAGCGAAACCTGTAAATCTTTTTGTCGATCCCTCGGAATCTGCTTTTGGGCCATGGTGACCTGATTCTGATACCCTAACCGAGGCCTACATTCTTCGGGCATGTGGTCACTGACAGAAAGCGTTGCGAAAGAATCCCGCGAGCCTCGTTTCACGATCGCTGTAGGTGTACATTTTATAGCGGAGGTGGATTGGTCAGTGATTGTAAACCACTACCGATAAGACTATACATCAAACTCACCAGTGGATGTAGAAAAAATTGTTTGAGTACAATAAATCAAGTATTAGTATGAACTTTGCGAATGTATAATACAAGAGACTACATTTAATGACGAATTAAGTCTGAGTTAGGTTGAATAGTGAATATAGATCATTCCTAATGAAGGTATACTTATTAAACCAAACAGCGAATGTCAAAGAAATTGTTTAAATACAATAAATCAACGTTCACTGGTGATTGAGTAACCTCTCATTTAATAGTTTTACAGTCTAATTATACATTGATTACATACAGTGGGTGTTGAATGTATTCGTACACCGATCAATTTCCCAAAAAACTTTTGTGCGAAATTGCAGTTTTCTTAAATTCTTTTTTTATAATCAATGATATTTTACATATTCTCGGAAATCTCTAAGATAGATATAGTCCAAACAACATTTACTAGTTGATATAATTTGTGAAATTAACAAAAAAATACGAAAAGTATGTAAAGATATAGAAGCAATGAGGATTTGTACTGATTTGTACTGAATGAATTGATTTTATTCTGCAAATGTTATAACATGAACTTTACTTTCAATCTTTTTTATAGTCTAGCATATTGCTTGCAGTTTGTAGTTTCTTGCACATTCAAATTTCCTATAAATGCATAAAGATCGGCAGTCTGCTCATGACGAACCATTTAGAGTAGAGTTTGTAACGTAAACACATTAATTTACTGCTCCGTACGAATTAGAAAACATCAAATTTCCAGTAAAGTACTGTTAAAAAAGGATCTAATAGAGGAATGGAAAAAGATCCCACTTGGAATAACTAATAATTTAGTTAATTTAATGCTTAGAAGAGTTGCAATAATTATAAAATCAAAAGAAAATCCCACGAAGGCAGCATTATATACTAATAAATTAATGTAAATTTCGTTTTTTTTTTTAATGAAATTTTAAAAATTAAACAGTCGTGCGAATACTTGTTGCAATAATATTTCTACCGATTAATTGTTTTTTTCTTGTTAATTTCGCAACCTACATAACTATTTTTTTTGTACTCTATTTATTCTAGAGATTTCCGAGAATATGTAGAATGTCATTGTTTATAAAAAATAAGTTAATAAATTACAATTTTACATAGTTTTTTTGGAAATTAATCAGTGTACGAATACTTTCTAGACCCACTGTATATTTAGTAGAGAATTAGATCTACGTTCATTTCTACTAAAATATTTAATCAAACTAACGCTGACAATTGTGAGCACACTTTCACTCTCGACTGTGAACAAATAACATTCCATTATGCAATCACAGATTAATTAAATAATGACGAAACCACGGCCTCAAGCAAAATGTCTCTTATGTTACGTTACGTTTCGACTCTTTGTTTTACCATCACCTTCGAAACCTGTACTTGTGCAAGGCTAAAGTTTCCACGTTATTTATTTATTTGTTCGCAAGCCATTTTTAATATAAACAGTGGTGTAGTGAAGGTGCACATTTATCAAGAATAGTTTGCATTCGGTGATCATCGTAACATATAAATCATAAAATGACATTAACGCCTAACACGCAACAATCCATTGCGTAGGGCGCTTACTTAGCAGAGAAGACGAGTAACATAATGACTTCGTAAGCTTCTTAATGCCGCGAAGGATTAACGCGTAGAGATTCTACAAAATAAAAAACTCTACAAGAGTGTCCACTTACCTCTATTATGGCTATAATAATAAAAAAAAGTGTGAATTGATGCCGGTTCACGGACAATTGAGCAACCGACGCACATTTACTCGTATTCGGTGTCGCGTTAGGTCGACAAAACCGTTCTATTCGCGACACGAAAGGAGCTGGAAAAATATCGAGATAAACTTTTCGAGTTCCAGCCGCGAGATCGTCGATGTTCGATACGATCGAGAGTCGAAATTTATATGGAATACGTAGAGTTTAAATAAAGCTTAACCAAGCTTAACTCGATCAGCTTACTAAATCGGCTGGACTGCTACGCGAACTGTATTCTCGTGTACTTTTTGAAACAGTTGAAACGAGACTGTGTCAGGATAAATCGTGAGTGATTTATAGTTGTGCACCTGCTTTTGTTATAAAATTGTGGCTATTCATTTTTCAGTCAGAGATTGAAAGATTTTTGCGCAGTTCGTAAAATATTCATTTGCTTCTGTTCGGAAGAAGTTTTCTTGGACATCTAATTCACAGAGAGTTGAACAAAATATTCTTCTAGCAGAATAAAAACATATGTATGTAAAGACTAAAAGTATATAAATACGGACAAAAATGATAATTAAAATGGATAAACATAGTTAAAAGGAATTTATTTATTTACGTTTCGCTATTTTTATATTTATTTGCATATATTTTTATTCGTGCGTATTCCATATTTATTTTTCATTCGAATCATGGATTTTATTACATTCCATATCTATTGCTTATTTTCCAAATTATCCTTTATCATTGTATTCATTTTATACGTATCTCGAATCGATAGTTGAGAGAGTTTGTTGTTATCATCAGCAACAGTTTGCTCAAACGCCCGGACAAACAAGCCATCCTTTTCACCCAATTGAATTGCATGCACTGGAACAGGTGTAATTGCGCCTCCGCTGCGCTTGTCTCGAATTTTTACGACACTCGTGCGAGAATTCGCCCGATTCGAACGATCGACGTTGTCGATCGATCCGGGTGTCGAACAATGTGCGTCTCTTTTGTACGTTACGTCTCGTATTTTATTCCGACGTTTCTGTGCTATTGCCAGACTCGTGCACACTAGTACACACACACACACGCGCGTGCGCGCGCGCTCGCAGACACACAAACAATCCAAGATGTGATTTATCCACGCGGTGACGCCTCGTCGTGTCCCGAACGAAAGTACAGGGATAGGATTCTCAATCGCACGGTGTCACGCAGATGTCGTCGAATAATCTCAGCAGAAATCTCGCTCATGAATAACTCGTCGAGTTGTCGATACTTGCGTATTTCCCCTCGGCGCACGCGGCGTACAGATACAGCGCCGCGGAGTCGATGTAGCTAGCCCGTCAATACAGGACGTGATTTGAAACGATCGCCTTTGTAAATATCGCTCGACACTTCCCTCTGAGCGATACGGACTCCACTCCACGGGGTAACTTCATCGCAGAAGTGCGAATTTCGCTCGCGTCGCGAGCGATTTACATTTCCACGCTGGAGAAAACAAAGAGTGTCCGTTTTTTGTCGGAACGAATTGTTTCACCTGTCTGCGGGGTTGAAAATTGGAAAGTAAATTCGACTGAACACGAGCTTGTAAGCTTAGTATTCCATTGAAGCTACACTTGATGAGTATTGATACATATGTAGATAATAAAGTAGATTCATAGTCGATCTAGAAAATTGAGTATGTAAAGAATCATATTCACAATAACGATGATCATGCTTTAATAATGGTGGGTTATTAACCCTTTGCAATCGAGATGCTTTCTTAGCATTCTATCGCTACGAATGCTAAGATTATATTGACTTGGAAAATGAGATTTCTAATTTGAGATTTGAGAATCAGGTCACCTTTGCCTCAACGACGATCATTTTATTAGCACTTCGAGTTCCAAAGAAATTAAACGTAAAGAAAGTGGTGAATGAGAGTCACCTCTCGAGTGCAAAGGTTTAATAATGGTTCGTTCGAGGCAATACCTAGTTACGATAATCAAGGAAATGTTAGTAATTAGACGAGTAAAAATAGGACTGACACGATACACGCGCGCTCGTTGCGAGATCCATACCGACCGAAGGATCATCGAAGAATTCAGTCTCGTCCCTCGTATACCTGCGACAGTCGCGGTACTCGCTGGTCGATTGTCGATGAATAGAGAGAGAAGGGTGATCCACCGAGAAAGTAATTTGCGAAACATTAATATTACAGCAGTCAAATTCTCCATAATTGATTCAACAAGTATCGTTAATAATTAATTTAATTATTATCAAAAATTAATTTTTAGTTATTACGACCAATAGGTATTAAAATATAGACAAATTTCCCACGATCAATGTCTTCAATGAATACTTATTTTGAACCGTGATTGTTATTAATATTTAAGCGAATGCTAAGTAAACTATCGTAGATAGAAAACAATCTTAGAGCAAAAAGTTAGAAGGTTCGATGATGCCTGTCTTATACGACGATTGCTTTCATTGATCTATTAACAGGTTTGCTGCCTCACCGTGTATATTAAGCGTGAATGTAGAATCGTTTCAAGTCGGAAACTCCCAAAGCGTTCCAGAAACTAAGAAAGTCAACAAAAATTAAACTTATCGTTTAATCAATTTTATATTTCTTCAAAATATTGATAAATGTACGTTTAAAAGGTCTTGGACAAGCGTCTTCGAATATCTCAACGTCGCGAAAGCTTCTTTGACCGGTTAGCGAGTGGAATCCAAGGAAAATCGTGTCGGATTGCATAACAACAGGTTCGATCACGCGGTGGAAAACGTCTCCGGATTCCACGACTCCGTGAACTCCCTCGGGGAGGAACGTCTGCGTTTATCGTCGCGAAATTACCGAGAGCCAACGTAACGAGAAATCCGTGGCAGATTTTTTCTTCGGCCGGTAGCGTTCGTTAGCATTGCCGAGTTTCGAATTGTTCGCTCGCGATTGTACAGGGCACGGTTGATCCCCGTGGTTTCCGGAAATCGGGGAATGATCGTCGTACACGAAACATTATTGCGATGCGTTAACCGTTGTTACGCTTTTCTCGTTAAATACTGACGAGATAACGAGGGGATTCCGTAAAGCGTATCGCGCCTGCCAATAACTCTCGAAACTGTACTAAGCTGTGCTAAGTTGGCATTCTCAAGTTCAGACCGCGTCTCGAACTGTAAGCACGCGTGCGGGTCGTGCGAGTGTCGCAGACAGTCTGCCATTGCGTGTCATAGTAATTTACCGACGAACTTCAAAGACGCCCGTGCATGCTGTTGGATCAATGGCGTCGGTGTACGAAACTTGCTTCCCTGTTTTGACGTTGTATTAAGTTGGTACACTGGTGCTATTTAATGTAGACTTCGGGAATATCAGAAATTCGGAAACGAACGTCCTTACAATGCACAAGATTAATTTTAAATAGGGACTTTGAGTATATTACGTCGATGAATTAGGAAATAAAGAGAGGGACTAGTTTTCCTAATATGGGTTCCTCTAACATCGACATTTGATAGAAGCTAATGTACTTTTATTTTATGGCAAACATGGCAAGCTGCAGTTTCCATATAACTTTTGGAACGAAAACTGTTCACCAAACGGACTGTGAATAAAAATATCAGACAGGAATTGCTGGCCGTATTGGATCAAACGTTTTAGCCAAGCATCGAAAGCCTGGGGCTAAGCAGAAATTGCTCGGCACTGTGTACATTGCTCTTAACGATGGTGTTTTGAGGAAGAAAAAGACCTGTCGTACGGTCGTAACAGGTCAGACATCACAGTCAGGTAAGGCGAAATTACTCGATGCGTCCACATTCTACATACTCGTAGCACCACATTCCTCTTAATCCAGCAATGTCCTATCTTTTTCCTTGCAGTACCACGATGCATCTAAACCGAGTCTGATCTTTCCCTTATGCCACGGTACATTCTACTTATACAATTCTAGTCATATGGGCTCATGCGAAAAATGAGCATCTGTCGGTTTCTTCTTCTTTATCGTTTTACAATTTAAAGAAGAATATAGATGATATCAACATCGTCATCACTTGTGAGAATTCCAAATATTTCATTCATTTTATTTAATAAAACGTTAAATTTTCTTTTTTATCATGTAACTGTTTCTTTCGAATCACATTACTTGAAATATTCATCCCTTGCAAGCAATTAACTTTACAAGAGATTTCTTTCAAACAATTGCCTGTATTCAAAGACCTAAATCTCTCATTAATCAGAATCGATAACAAAAACAACATCTGACTGAACGGCACATGTAAATACATTACAAATTCGTCAATTATATATCTCCCTCAGTGGAATTCTCTTTTAATTTCAAGGACCTCTTTCTAAAACCCACAAAACCACTGATTTACTATATTATCGTGTTTAAAACCAAGATTAACCAGGACTATAACCAACGATGACACTATGGAGCAGCTATAGGCGCCTCCTGACACTAATTTGGCACGTCTGAGCATTCGAACTGTTATCGCGGGGATATTTGCTGACGTGAATATTCCTTTCACTTCGAACCGTTTTTACGACTCTGCGAGAGGACGAAGACTATTTGGAGGGGCCAAGCGAATTATTTTCCACCGCCGTTGTTCGCAGAAACAACACTTTTTTCCTTACTTCTCAAGCCTCCTACGAAAGCGTTCTCGATCGAGTGAATTTAAAATTCCGGCTGCTCGAGGACCATGACGAGTTTGGTTTACGACACGTACCATCCTCAGGCACGCGGACCAGACTATGGTAATGCAGAGTGCCGGTCTCGCATCCGAGACCAACGAGAGTCAGCGAAGGCCGGCCACTGTGGGATCCGATTGAAAAGCGAATGTAGGGGCCGGTTGCCGTTCAGTTCGTCGTTGTTTGCCCGAGAGGGCTTGCCAGGAGACTTCTGTACCTCTCACGCTGACTCAGGTACCCGAAAATCGTGCTCCACCGCTTATTGTCCGCGAAGACACTTCCATCGAACGCCCTCGTTCTACAATCAACGTTAAGCACAGGGAAACGTTGCTCCGTGATCGATCGGTTCGAAGCTCTTTCGACGAAAACACTTTCAGAGTAGATTATAAACAATTGAAAGGGATGTTTGTTTGCTGGATGGCTTGGGAGACGAATGGTATGGTTGTATCGTTTAGAATCTTAAATTCGTGGCATCTTTAGGTTTGGAATTGTTACTGTTGAAATGAGGGTTCTCATTTACAAGGGTTTGTATTTTGTATACAATGGCGTTTTAGGTGTAGTAAAGGAATATTGTGTTGGTTTGGAAAAATATTCGTGGTGCTATTTTATATAAACACTTTGTGAACTGAAAATTTTTATTTTGGAGCACCTAAGCAACTTTATCAAATATTTTAGTTAATTTTCTATGGTTCAATTTTTCTTTTCTCCTGATGATCATAGACTTTTATCTTCATAGATTTCCTGTTATTTACATTCTAGAATAGAAAGTATTTTGTAAAATTTGGAGAGGGTCTCGAAAATCAACAAATGTTTATTATTCCACTGATCATACTAATATAGTATAGCAAACTAAGATTTTCATTTTAATTACTTAAAATATAACTACAAATTCAAGGAATAAATTTTCGTTGCTCTGATATGTATCTCGAATACACTTCTCTAGAAAGCACTAATTATCAAACGTTCTAAATTTTGTAAATATTCAATCCCGATTTAATCCTTCAAGAGTGTCAATTCAAAAAATAGCTAAATATTCACATATAATATAAAAAATATATATTATTGAAAGATAATGAATTATATCCTATTTGAAGAATTAACATTTCAAATTCAATTAGAATACCATATATGAGCCAATATTACGAAATTCTCAACATTATAAGTATTATAATATACATACTGAATATTGCTACATTATCTATGTTACAAACAAAACTTTGAAAGCACGCGTAACGGAACGTGATGTACGATCCACGCAGTGACACGCTGGAAGACGCGAGTACATCCAGGGCACGAAGCACGTATTAAGTAGAAGTCAATATTTATAATTAGCTTCGAAAGTGTTTTCGTCGATCGCCTATCTCCCGCTGCATTTCGCGCTAGAACCCGTTCGTGGTAACTTCGACGAGAAATTCCTGGGCCACACGTGCGCGACAGGCTCCCATTCACTTTCCGGGAGTGCGACTCGCAGCATCGTCGATTCTCGATCCTTTGGTGCGCGTCTGCGATCTTGGACGGCCGCGCGATCCAAGAAATACATGCGGTCCTCTCTTCAGAAGCGGCGAAACAACTGTTTGGACAGGGACTTATGGTTCTTCGGTGGCGGATCTGACTGGAAGGACGTCTCGGAGGGCTCGAGGACATCATGTCGAGATTGCTGCTGCTCGTCGCGGTCCTCGTGGGATTCTTGCAGGCTGTATCTGGTAGACTCAACGGTACGTGTCCCTCCTCGACGTGTACGGAGAAAGATCGTGATCGAAGTGATTCAGTGGTCGATCGAGCTTCGACTGTGTGCTTTTCGGTAGTGTTTATTTTGTCGAGAGATTAGGTAGTTAAAGGTATAAACGATCGTAGTGATTTGATTCGTTCAAGGAGATCAAAGGAGGATAAATCCGTAATTTAGGGTTGTGAAAGTTTATCGAATTTTTTGGTTTATTCATCGGCTGATTCGGTAGTAATTTGAGGCAAACGTTTTTAACTATAGCGTAGCTTTCTTTGGGTATACAATATTCAAAATTATATACAATTAATAACCTACGATCATTTTAAGATTTAAAGTAGATATAGTAGACACTTGTATACAATATTGGCTTTTTAGTAAGAAATAAATAGTGCTCTTCAATTATAATGGATTTAATTATATGCACTTGACAGAGATATGAGATGGTTGATAACATTTGCCACAAATTATTATTAAAATAGATGATGAGTAAACATTGAGTTACTTTGAAAAATTGAAAATTTGATATTGAGCAATACATTGACAATTATATCAACAGTTTTAAACTTCAAATAGCATATTAAAATGCTTCGAACGACCAACAACTCAGTACTCGTGAAACAACGTTTTTTTTGGGGACAATAAATTTCGCCGAAATTCTGTGAAATTCGGTGAGGGTTTCGACTCGGGAGGGATCGAGAACAACGTATCGAGATTGGCGCTACTTGTTATGGTCCTCGTGGGATCCTTGGAAGCTGTGCCCAATAGATTCAACGGTAACATATCCGCCTCGATTCGTCCGAAGTCGAATTTTACGCGACGTTTCCGAGCGATTCGTGATCGAAGTGGTTCAGTGATCGATTGAGATTCGACGGTGTACGTTTTGAACGAGTCGGGTGGATTCGCGGGGATTGAAAAACCTGTCTAGGAGCCACGGCGTGAGTAATAGCGACGATACCGCGAGTGATAGGAACTTTTTATCAGGAGGTCGTAGTCGACGTAATGATCGCTTCCGGCGCGACGTCAGTCAAATAACTGGGATCGATCGATCACCGGCGTTGGGCTCGAAGCTCTCTGATCCGGTGTTGCGAATCCAAACGTTTGTACGAAGCGTCATCTCCAATTTATTTGGTGTCGCTGTTGACAACGGTACATAAACTTCCACCCCAATTCACCCCCATAATTTGCTGCGTTTTCTCCATCGATGTTCGCGCTTCCGGCTGTTGCTCGCGTGCAAAACAAATCGATTTGAGTACGAAATATGTATATAACTGATGCCTAGAAAGACATACTCTAATCATTACAAAACAATATTTTTTCTTCTTGCCTTCTCAATTTTAAATATATAATTTTGTTATGTTCTATTTATCGTTGTTAACTTTAGCACATTGTTGATCTGCAGTTTTACACAGAAACGACTTCATGTCAATGACTATTATTTCGTAATCAAATGTGAAATTAAAACAATCTAAATAAATTCCAATAAACTTTATGTATATTTAACCAACTCAATGAATTTAAATGAAATATTTTACATACATAACACGGTGAGCAAAGCTTTTGCAATATTCTATATCACCCTAGGCTTCATAAATTGAAATAAATAATGCAAGGGCAAACGCGAGTTTACTGGTCAACAATGTGTTGATATTGGGCTGTCTGGAAAGTCCATGTCAATTTTTAGTAGGCGGTACAGGTCTGAATATATCGGAATGGCTGAAAACAAATAATATGATTGCATTTCTTAACAGGTTGAAAGGATGTGGAACAAAATGGTACATATATAATTCAATAAATATAAATAAAAATTCAAATATGCCTTTGAATTTTTCTTAAAAATAGACATGATCTTTCCGGACAACCCAATATAACTATTTACTGAAGATGATGAAAACAAACATATTTGATAAACAGAATTGAATAAGTACTCGTATCAGACTATACCTGAACATCAAATCAAGTTTGATAGAATAATTCATAATTTTGAATTTAAGTATAAGATCTACTGTAGTTCAGAGTTGTTGAAAAATGGACAGTCGCAGACAGTTCAAGATGTCGCCATAATAGTACTTAGGTCTTTGTAGTTTATTACACATCTGTATATATTAATTTACAAGGATTTCCAAATCCAGAAAAAAACGTTTGAATTCCCTAAAATATGTAGTTTGCTCTCGTGTATTACTTTCTGCGTCTATTGCTCCTATCTCTAAAGTTAATATCATTTAATTCGACAAGCGTCGCAACTTTTCGTTGGCCATGACTACAGACAGTGTACTGACCTTGAATACTGTATTCATTGAACAAGTACACGTATCGTATCGTAGCCCGGAGCTGAATTCCTTTCCTCTGATCTCGTTTCCCATGCCTTCGACGTCAACGTCGGGATTCGATGTCGTAGATATCGATCTCGTGTGTCGATAGAACGAATGGATCTGATAGTTCAGGGTTATTTCGATGGTTTGCCGATTTTACCACGTACATGTATCGCTTAATTATCAAACAATCTTGGTGTGTTCTTCTGGTAAAAGGACCTTCAGAATGTATGGGCCAAACCACAGTCAATTTATCATTTTTTTTCTACTTGTGGACATTTGATTGATTATACTAGGAATCATCCTTGAAGCTGTTACTTTCATTTTAATCGATGTTATCTTTCGAAATAAATGGGTTGTAAGGTTTTACTGCTTCATGCTGGAGATAAGATGTACTAAATAAAGTATAATTAGTAGTGAAGGCATTTTGATGATCTATAGTTTATCATTCTTTCTTTTCTTTTAAAGTGAAATATATATTTTTTATATCAGGGTTTCATTATTCATGGCTCTGAATGCAACAATTATATTTACCTGTCAGACTCTTGCAATTGTTAAAAAGTAGAACAGTATGCAAACCATCACCTTTTAAATGATTCTGTGCAACATGTTCAGTGTAACAACACGTGTTACACGCTTCGTCACATGTACATATACTTTCAGCATCTGAAGTGGGTCAGTCATTGTTGCAACCAGCCTAGTTGTCATGTCAGGTACATTGTAAACAAAACTAAGCTCGATGCTGCTCATTTTGTGTTTTCTGCAGATGTGAAACATCTTCTACCATCTTCTCAAATTAGCTACACGTTTTGAGAACGTTCTATCGAAGCAAACTCGTTTCAGTCTTCACCAACAAATCTAGTCCTCAATTAGGGAGAATAATCGAAATCATCGGATGTATTTTAAGCGAATCTCGCGACTCCGAATTGATCGAGCAACTGGCTCGTTCGTGACAATCTCTTTAGACTTCCTTTCCCATTTCCATGTCTCTCTCTCTCTCTCTCTCTCTCTCTCTGCAACTTCCGCCAATTATCGAACGATTATACCAGAGTCCTTTCCTACTGCAACAGCATCGAGAAGGACACATACAGGAGGATATAAATCACCCTGCGCGATAGTGCGACAGTGAAAAGGATTAATGAGGCTATTGTGAACAAAGAACGTAGTTTGGCGGTATTAGGAAACTGCTGCGAGGAAGAATTGCTATTAGCGACTGCGTGGTTTCAATTCAGGCACAATAGAATTATACTTCGGCGAAACACAGAGGGACAACTACGCGGGAGCTTTATCAGCCTTTCCGAGAGTGGTAACGTCATTACCCCCTGGATCAACTGAACTTCCATTGACTTCTACAGTAAACATTGTTACGTCTATTGATTGCTGAATTGTTTCTATTTACTGTAGCGGTGAAAATTGGAAACGCGAATCTAATTGATATTCAAGGAAGAGAAACTTTGGTGTCAAAAAGGAGTTAAAGATTAAATGTTTAACCCTTGGAGTGCCAAGGAGCGATATATCGTTCCTCCATAGACTTGCAAAAAGGGTCAAGGGCGATATATCGCTACTCGAAGCTGTAAGTGCTATAACTCTTTAAAAAATCACTTTTACTTTACGAAAATAACGTTAGAAAGAATAACTGAAAAGATTTATTTTAACAGCCAATAACTTATGTTTATTTACAAACAAAATTCAAGTTCAAGTTTCTGTGAAAATATTTTCTTTATACAAATTTACTTTTTCTTACACCCATAACGTTTTATTTTTATTAATTTTTTTTGTTTAGAAATAAAGGAAATCTAACATGTTTTTAATATTGTGTACATATTTTTTACTTTACAATCATGCGTCATTAAAAATGAGCTAAAGATTAGACGTTTGAAACGATGACTTGTTGTTTATAGAAAGAAAGATGCACTTGTTAGGTATATGGCGAGCATTATTATTAGGTTACAAGATACGAATATTTGTGTTTAGCAGACTAGAGTTACAATGTGTAATTAGCACCAATAATAATAGAAAATTACCAGATCAATCCAAATAGTAATAATAACTACTGAGGTATTAGAATATCATTTGAGTATGCTCACGGCGGGCTTATCTCGGCCAAGACACTAGGTAAACGCTCGTCACGCTCCAAGAGACATTAATTTACAAATCGAGCCGCCAATGTAAATGGTATGTTGGCAGTGTCCAGTCGAATTCTTCCACGATCACGTTTGGGCCTACCAACAACGTGTTTAAGTAGATTCGGGATATAGTTGCAGTGAGAGGGAATAGCTTAATATTTACGTTGCATTCTTTTAAATCTGAACCGTTGAAAAATACAATTCGGAATATATATATATATATATGGGACCACTGTCCTTAGATTGTCCTTGGATTTGATTAAAAAATATAATCTTAAATGATAGATATTACGGAATATGTTTCTTCGATCGATTTGGAATGGAACTCTGCGTTGACATAAAGAATTTATGTGGCTGATTATGTCACGATATCAAGAAAGTTCTAGATCTCTTGTTTGAAAAGCCAACGCAGATTTGCATAGCTAAGCTTCATTGAATGTGAGGTGCGCAAAGCTCTACTGAGTCATTAACCAGATTGTTGCAATTGTTTGTTTCCTTGGCAAACTTGCCCAAACGAACTAGTTAGGGTGTGCATAATTCCGTGATATATCTACCCTAAGTTCGACACACAATCTTCTAAAGCTATTATGCAAATTGCTGTAAATATTTGAACCCAAGTATATTAGAATATTATATCTGTAACATACATCCACAGCGGAGAATTTCAAGCAAAGCGAGGAGTATCGTTTTTCGCGTTTCGATCCTCAAACATCGAACAGTCGATGTCTTGCTCGTTTCTTTTCCATTGCGACCATTCGCGTCACAAACCGTTCACCTAGATTTCACATAACTAAATTTGGACATCTCGATTAACCGGCTTAATTAGAACCGTATCAGCTTTATTGAATTTTAACTCATTAGTTCCCGAAACAAACGAAACGTCACGATATAATTATTGACAGCAGTGTCAAAGGAATTTAATAGAATCGTTACGAACGAAATTATCCGAATAATTTGCTAATTCGTTATGATGTTTAAACGAGCGCTCTAGTAACACGTATTGAAACTGATGAAACTTTAAACATTTGTAACTCCGAAACTATGCACGCTATATTTATAAATAAACAATCATTCGAAGCGGGGATGCCTCCCCCCTTTAAAATGCTTTCTGTTTCATATCGATCCAATTGTTTGTTTCGAAGATATCATCGTTTGAAGATGGTCGTAATTTTTCGAGTCAAACTATCTCCCTCTCGCTTAAACTCTCGGATCTCTCTCTCTCGCACTTACTAGCTGACCTACCCCAAGCGGGCCACACGTGCGCTGGTCAGTGACACGTGCTTTTTTGTCTGTTTACTATCGGAAGTAGTAGTGCGTACGCATTTCCAAGAACTTAAGTGGGTTAACGTTAATTCTGAGAATTTCGTTGGCCACCCCGTTCATCTTGAATGGTATACTTTCAAGTCTTATATCTCCGGAACCCTTTGAGATATCGAGATCTAACAAAGTGCCTTTTCAAGAGCGTAACTTCCTCTATCAGATTATAAGTAAACCCCCCTATAACACGGTCGCCTATACCGCGGTTTCCATGTAACGCGATAGGAATTATTCTTTGTACTAATTCTGAGTTCCTTATAACGTTCTATCCACTTACGTTAGAAATCCAAATTTTTATAAATAAGAAAATATAATTCTACTCGACTAGGTATTAGGTTGTTCTGAAAAGAAACATACGTTGTCTAATCTACGCGTCAAATCGAATAGAATGTCCCTCATAAATAAATTAACATTTTATCTTGCCTTTGTAATCAACAACTTATCTCGCTGTTGACATCAAAATTGTATTCACCTTATTCTTACACATTCACAACTCATAACTGATACCATTGTTGTTATAATATTTTAATATTATTAAACGAATCAAGTTTAGATTACCTATCGCAGAATTCCCATTAAATCTCAATACTATTTTCCACAACGTTTTCAGGATTAAAAACGGTTAATAATAAATCAATTTTAACGGAGTTTGTATTTAAGCTCTAAAGAGAAATATATCTCTCAATTAACACAGTAATAACCATACCTCGAAATTATACAAGTTTTCGAAATTATACGTTCATCTGATATATAGATTATGATCCACGGGAAGCCGATCATGGATGATGAGATCTCCCGTTTATTCGACATTCTTCGCATGCTAATTGTCTTCCGCTGTGAACGCAAATTATCCAGTCATATCCTAGAACGTTTCCTTGCGAAACGATCGCGTTCGTTACGCTCCAGAAGAATAATTTCTTAATATCCCGGATCTCAGTCGAAACGTAGAATCGTGTGATTGTATTTCTAGTGAAAAGAAAAGGAGTTTCAGGGATTTAAAAACCAATAGAAGGAACCAACTATCAAAAACAGTCTATTTTTTACATACACGGTATACTCCCACCTAAAACAAACAGAGATTCATTGAAAATTAAAATGTAATCCGCCAGAATGGAATTTTGATCTGTACCCGATCCATTTGTGGAACTAATGGAAGGGTGAGTGTATCTAAATGAAGCTGACACGCGCAGCTGACGCGCTCATTATCTAACGATACGCGTTGAATTCATTATAGTTCCATCATCAGCAATTACAACTTCGTAAAATACAATCACATCAGCGGCAATGGGTATATGTAATCCAATCACCGATGTCGCTACCATGCGAAACTGTCGATACAAAATTTCAAGAATAACTTTCACTACTTCATAACAAAAGCTAAATATAATTTGCAGAACTGTTCCTTCTATCCTTTACGCACGCTGCTTAATTCAAATTCACGTGTCCATACCTGTTTCGGAACTTTCACGCCAACTTTGTGTAGCAATTCACACTATCTGTTTAAGCATGACAAACATCAGTTCCGCCTAAGGATAACTCTCACCTGTCATAGTAAATTGCCTACTTTCACCCAAATTCGAACAATTTTTAATAATAATTCTACGTTCATTTCTAATCATTGTACACATTAATGATGGATATTAAAACGAAGAAGTGCTTCCATTGGTAATCATTGGTTTCCATATGCTTTATGGAATACTTTTTTATTTTCTAATAGACTTCAGTGATACGTAAGAATAACTCACGTATTGATAAAAAGCAACATTATGTAAACTATGATGAATAATTATTATTCTCCTACCAAATATCATTTTCAAATCGAATTTCTCTTCGATACAGAGAAATGCTGTGCACAATAGACAAAAATTGTGTCTCGTGTGCAAAAGCTACGGATATCGAAATTTCTTTCGTTTTCTCGACGTCAATAGATCACTATCATCATTTGCTATGATCGTAAGCTTGTGAAGAAAAATTGCGAAGTAAGTATCGCTGGTAGAATTTCACGCTGCAAGGAAACTTTGAAGCACGTACGCATGATTGTGCATACACATTTCTGATGGTAAAAGCATGGGAGTCTTATTATGCAACTCTTTGAACTTTTCAACGGTCTCCTCTCCTCCGCTCCTCCAGTTACACCTCCTCACGAATCACTTTCATGAAGTGGTTTCTCGCCTGGTTCCAAGATAATCGATAAGGATCGAATTTCTTACGTGTGATTAATTATTTCGCGTACCCCGTTAATTGCGAGTAAAATTATTGATTATGAGAAACATCGACGTACTGCTTGGGATAAGTGAAATTTCTTCGTTACGATGTGCCACGTATCGCTCGATCTACTGAAGAGCGTTTGATCGATGACCAAGATAGCGGCTCACGGGTCTGTGCATGTATCGCTTGATCTACTGGAAAATTCTGATCTCTCGTGTAACCGAAGTTAATTTCTTTAATTTCAAAGCTTCTTTCACATGCGGACTTATTTCGGACATTACGGACTTGATTTTATAAATTATAAAATCCTATTTAACTAAAGCGAAATGAAGAGTAGGTACATAAAATTCTTTTCGCCAACAGTTGTTTTCAATAATCCACGTGCCTATCCAACGTGCCTCTCACCCGATTCAGTTGCTTCAATTCCGGAAAAGCTATTACAATGCCTTGAAACTATTCGAGCCACCTTGTGATAGATTACCGGCGTATCCCGTATCGAAGTTTCTTCGAGGAATTTCCCCAAGCGTGCACGCGAAGACGAGACCCGCTGAAATCTACGGTCCATCAAATCGTCTTACAACTTCGTCCAACTTTTGACGATTTTTAAAACCGTTCCGTGAAACGTTCTCGGGTCTCGGATTCCAGCGAACCAATCGCAGTAAAAATACGAAATTGTACGCGATAAGGATAAGATCCTGGCGAGGCAGCGAGGCGAATAACAGGAGATCAGATCGTCCCATCGTCGTTTCTGTCGCTTTCACGTGAAGAGTCACGTGTCCACCGCGTCTTCTATTTTTCCTCTTTTCATCGTCTCCTTGAACAGTTCACTCCTTTCCCGAGTTCGCTCGCAGTTGTCTTGTTTTGTAATATTCCGGTATAAGGAATGCCATTGAATTGCTCAAGCACTCAAAAGACGAAAGTGGCAACGCAAAGGCAACTCTGTATCACACGCGGATTTTCAGCTCGACTTTCTAGAGTAAGCGCAGTGCTTCCTGCTGGATGTTAAATTTTATTTTTATATTAAATTAAATTGAATATTAAACTAAATATTAATTGAATTTAAATTTAATTTAAAAATATTAAATTCCTCGATATTAAACCGTGTTATCAAAGACGGATAATGTTTAGGAACATCGATTGCTCGGTTCTAAGTATAGGGCCCTATGATATTTTCATTTCATTTGATCGAAGAATAGCATTATTAGGTGGACTGGAAAGTAATGTCGTTTTTGCAATTTTAAATACTTGTTTATCACTCATCTGGAAAATTTGCACACTAAATGATAAAAGCCTGTTGATAACAAGAGCGATTACATAATTGATTAAAAATAGAAATTTATTAAATATTAAAAAATTTTTAATTTAATGGAAAAGAAACGACATTACTTTCCAGTCTATCTAATGTTTAGGATTTATAACTGCATTGATATTCAATGTCAACGCATGCTCAGACTCAAAAGGTTGAAGAACCCGTCGATTTTTTGTATACATTTTCCTGGAAATTCACTGGGAATTAGCGCAGTATAATTTGAGATTAAAATTGTAATTGTGTTGTCTACAAAGTGAGATGTCAAACTACTTCTTAATGATATGTTCTCCAAGAAAAGCATTTTGGAAACATTCTGCAATTTTTAAATAAATATTTACGATATGTACATAAAAAAACTGTATTCCTATAAATATCGAACGGTCCTCTACAAGTTGAAAATAAAAACGAAGAAAATATATATAAATATAACAATGAAAAAATACGAACAGCTTGTTATTATTTTGTCTAAATGGAAAGAAGCAATTTGATTAAAAATCACAGCTGAAGAGTTTAGAAATGTGCTAGGACTTGAAAGATTTGGGAAATGGGAAATTATATACCAAGGCCTTCGTACGGCTGCGTGCTGTCTAAGAGGCACGCGCGAATAGATATAAAGACTAGAAAGAATTCGCAAGCAATCTGGCTAATTCAATTGGTTAGGGCAATCGGGCGGAAAACGAAAGGTTTTGGGTTCGAGTTCCGGCTCGATAAAGCGTGTGATCGAGTCTTCTGGACCTACGCTCATATCATGGAAACTACCTTATATAGGTAAATGAAGTCTGTTGAAATGCCGAACTTAAGATCCTGAAAATTTAGCCATTTTAATGAACATATAAAAATTAAAGAAGTTATACCTAATATATTATAAAAACTAACTGTACTTTCAGCTTTCTTTCTTTTTATATATAATTAAATTGAACGTTTTTAATTTTTAAGTATGTAATCAATTTTCTGTAAAATTATTGCATTACTACACTCATATATTTATTTTATTAATAAATTTCAGGGGAAGAAATAATTAACCAACATTCCTACACATTTTTAGAGTAGAATTTCCGTAAATTAAAGTTTATTATATTTAATGTTAACCTCTTATTCCTAATTTTATTAATTTCATTTTAAATTGGTTGCTGTACGAATAATTCTCACACCGACTGTATTTACTTTGTTCCTTCCTCGCGACTCCTAATACTTTGTTTGCATTACATAGCACGATAATTATATCTCTCTCTTAACTTTCATTTAGTAGAAAACTTGTTCTGATCACTTGACACAATCTTAGTCTGACGATGACCTCGTTGAAGATAGAACACGTTTATTTCAACACGTATTTAGTTGACTGACAACGAGAATAAATCGCTTGAATTATCAAGTACCTTCCACATGAAAACTGTAAATACTCTCTACGCTGCGAGTTATACATGTAACAATCATATTGATTTACTAAGGAAATGTCAAACCGAAAGCTTCCTCGTTTTATTTTAAAAATAGCGTGTTTGGCGGATATGTATCGCGAGAATCCAGTCATCGAATAAATCCCAAATACCCTTCCCTCTTCCGGCACGATATTTCTTTCTCTATCCTGCCTTTCTGTCAGACACTGCCTTTACCGTGTCACTTGCCGTGCAAAATGCGTCAGAGGCTTGCCATTCCGCTTGGTGGAGCGCACGAGGAATACACGACGGCAGAATGGAATCGTTCGGTCCCAGGAGACGCAGCGACGACCCATAAAATGATATCGAATTTGAGATATGCGTGGTGGCGAAGACGCGGGATCGAGTTTACTGATAAACGGGAGCCTTGTGTTAGGCGATTGTCGTTCATCGATAATGTCGCGACGGAATTTATGCATAGCGGAAACAAATCGACGAGGAAAAAGGAGCCGAAAATGGCACCCTCGATGTTAAATTACCATTGGATAATTTTTCTTTCTCGACGGCGAAAGCGAGCAAATGGGAAATGAATGATACAAAAATCGAAACTGTCGACACTTTCCTCGATAAGATGAATGTCGGACAAATATTCGATAAATATTCGAGAGTTTCGTGCGTGTAGAATAACGACTATTTGGCAATTTTGAAACAAGCGTTATTTATTATGTTTCGAGTTTCTGGCACAGAATTATCTTCAACAGTTACAATTATTCAGGTTAAATTTAAGTTTAAATTGAAATTGAAATTCTCTGAATTGGATACCCGAAATAACGTGGTAAGATTATTTCAAACGAAAGTTATAATACGATGCAACGAAGGTTTTTGTAAAGTGATCATTTGGAGAAAGTGATTAGTTTTAGTGAGAAGGACTGAATCGAAAAGATTAAATGTAAAAGTAAATTGGAAAGATTAGATTACTTATTTGAAAATCTATTTTCCTTCTATTAATATCGTTATTTTATTATAACAATAATATTGCCACAGTTATTCAAGCAGAGGAATTATTTAATTATTCATTTTATACATATCAGTGTATTTTACAAATCAATTTGACTACTGAATTAATTACAATCAATTTCGTTTCAATTTTAATAAATTGCCTGGATATTCTCGATTTAAAATTCTCACTGAAACTGTCAATTTATAAAAGAAAATTGTGTTTTATTCCAGCTTGAAAAAATATGAACATACTATACATATATTAAACGTAATCAATGTTGAAAATGTTAATTCGATATCAATATTTATTATTATTGAAGGTTTCTCATCTAAATATAATACACGGTGCTTGTCATAGTATCACGATCTTCGACGCGATGAATCGTCGAATTTTCGGAGAGTTGGCTTTCTAGGGATTCTCTTAGCAATTGTTAGTATAATACCCTTCGACGTCAAGTAGAAAACGAACACGCGAGTACTTCATACTTCAAAAGTACGTTGAAATTAATTACATATAGAGATCACTGTAGCCATTATTATCCATTAATAATAGCTTCACGGTAATTGGAGACTTGCGAGCGAAATAGTTATCAGAATATCGTACACGGGAATACCGATTCCGGCCTGACTTTGGTTGTTACGTGTTGCCGCTACTCTAACAATGCGAAGCGCACAGTGGTTTCAGTTGTAAGGCAATACCTAGAAAATAATTTACTCGGGATACAGGCGAAGAGACACACCCCCTAGATTCTGCAAACTCTAATTACTTATGTTGCACCACACATAACATGAGTTTCGATTTATGCCGATTGTGGTTACGTGAGTATAACTAGGTATTTCGAACCTGATACGCCACTGTGAGCGAACGTGTTTCTGATTTATAGAACCCAATGGTCACGAGTTTCTTCAAATGTTGCCAATTAAATTAAGGATTGTACAAGGATTCTTATCAGAGTCAAAACACTAAATAGTAATTAATTTTTAATCAAATTTAAAATCAATTCAACCGTTGAGATTATTAGCAACTAAATGAATGGCAGTTTGACATACATCCTCGTTCATAAATATGTATGTGGGCACTTATTACCTTCGATGAACAATTAATATACGCTGTAAATTATTACAATGCAACTTTTGTTGCTAAATTCTATATTGGATGTGTATTTAACAATGTTTAGTAATATTAAATGTTTTGGTATTTATTTTATAGTGGAACTATGGGATCGTTTAGATAGAAAAGTTCAGAAAGAATGTTCAATATATCAAAAACATTTATGACGAAATATTACAAAATGAATAGCATAATATCCAAGTTTGGTAAAAGAATGTTAACATTATCTAGTTATGTCTAAAGTTTTTTGTCATTATTAATGTCATATTAAAAAAAAATATTAATAAAATATATTTGTTAATGCAACATAAACATATCGAAACATAAATGATATCATTGACATTAGTAGATTCGCAACTGTTATTAGATATTTATTTCTGCTAAGGAAGTATCCATATAATTCTAATCGGGTGTGTACTTCTAAACGTCATTTTAATTTTGTATATTCGTCCATAAATCAATACAGTTTCATATTCTTTTATGTTAACGTTTTACTACCTCAAAAGTCTTTCTCATCGAACGATGACTCTTAATTCAATCTCACCATTGTCATCGATTTTTAATGAAAAAATTCCTTCGAATAAAAAAGAAATAAGTACGAAGATAGGTATCAGAAAATTACCGACGTTAAAATACCACGTATCATCAGGTTCAGCACTTTGCGAATACATAATAACTTGAAGAGATAAAGAGAAAAGTGTGCCTTGCGGTAACTTTACGAGACGTGGTTTCAATGCGGACAAGGCGTCCTTTTTGTATATTCTTTTTTTGTATGCCAAACGTAATTGTCCATTTGTTCCCGAAAGGAAGTTTAATTATCCTGTCTCGCGAAAGGTCACTGCGGATTGACGCGCTAAAGCGCCTGGTGTTTGCGCCGCCTCGAAGTAAACACGGCAGAGAAAGTTTTCAGAACCGGTTCACTGTGTCCCTCGACCGGGTTCTATTACGTGAAATAATAAAAGGGAATCGGTAGAACAAGCTGCTCGGTAATTTCAAGTTCTCGGACCAACCCATACGCCTCCACGTAATCGTGTTTCACCTAAGTCATCCTCTAGTATCGGACAAATTGGCGACAAAAAATGACTCGAAAGAAGGCAAGAAAAAAACACTCAAACATAATCGGCCCATTGCGTGTGAAAGTAACGTTAAAATGACTCTGATGTTTCGGTAAGCCGAAGATTCCAATATATGGGTTCCATTTTTACGGGAAAGTTAGATTAACATAAAGTTGAGGGAACAGTGTTCCCGATTGCATAAAATATGAGTCTTGGCACAGGGTGTTTGGGAAGTGTAGGCTGAAAGTAACATCGACGATGGAGCTTGTTACTTCAAAAACTACAAAAACTAGGAGATTTAGTAAAAGCAAATCTGTGTCGACGCAAAGAATTGCCATACAGGAAAATAGAGATCAATGCTTTCAACAAGCAAGGGTTTATTAGAGTTCCGACTCTAGGGTTCCAGGGAGCTCTAGAATCTGTGAATAACATTAATGCATTTAATTTGAAAAAAATTTTTGCTGAAAGTTTGAATGGTGCTTCAAAGTAAATTCATAGTTCAGAGAAAATATGAATTTTCTGGTTACGCTACAAATCTATTAAAACGTTGTCCTTGGCGTATTCAAATTTTTATTCTATAAACAAATTATTCTTTCTTGAATCATATATATTGCAATAAGATAATTGTAAATATAGAGCAGATGAGAGTTTTTATTATTTAATTTTACTTGGATTCGTAAGTGTGCTGATATTCGCCGCCAGTAGGGTAACGCAGTATAAAAATAACACTTTCCAGGCTATCTTAAATCCGTGTTTCTTATCGTTTCTCTTGTTTGCAGTGATTTCCCTTGGTATTCTTGTTACAAGCAAGATCCACGGAGTATACTCCTGCTTCATTTTGATACAACTTTTCGGCTTCGTGGTGTGGTTAAGAATAAGGGATGTGTACTTTGTTCAGCTGCGGTATCTCAAGTTTAAGGGATGAAACTATTCTCTGGAGCTTCACTCTCTAATATTCCCTTCAAAACTGTTGAGGATACGAAGCAGTGATTTAAATAAATACTTCATAATTTCATTAGTCAAAAAGAGTAATAGAAAAGATATTGCGAGCAATATTCTAAACATTTTTAAACGATCTTTACTTTTAATTTATAATTAGCCATACATATTTTTTTCACTAATATTGGATACATCTTGAAAATTAAAACAGATTGGTTTATAATGATATTTTTTTCTGATGTATACACCACGATATTTTCCATCAGAGAATTTATTTAAATAACTTTGTTTCGATTCTAAAAGGTTTTCAGACAGAGAATGAGAATGGGAAATTGGAACTTTGTGGCGCAGCATCTCGAAGCGAACCATCTCGTGAACATTAGTCAGGAACATTTTATTTCATTTTATGAATTTCATTAAACAGTTAACTTCGTGTTTACACTTCTGGAACACTGCGCGGGTGTTTATTTCGGTTTCATCTCGCGAATTCGCGTCTTCTATCGGACGAAATTATTTCTGAAGGCAGATGGAGCTATGATGTCAATGTAGGCCTGTGCAGCCCACTTAATCGTGAGTTTGAAGTTCGCCTTTCGAGTTTCCGGAATAATCTTCCTCACGTCGAAAGAATTTTCAAGCCGCCTTAAAAAGCCCGTGGCCCTTTCAAGGCCTGCACTTCCGCGGGAGAATGTTTCCAGCGGAGTTGTCAGATTAAATTTTCCACTCCATGCATCTTCCAGGACGCACTCCTGCGCCCTGGTTCCGCGAAGAATTGAGATAAGTAGATGGAAAAATACCTCCTCGCTCAAGTTAACCTTTATTAATTAAGAAGCCCGATAAGGAGAGCCTAATCTCGGCTACCTCAAGCGGGGAAAGTGGACCGACGCGATGAGCGGCTCCTAATCCATCATAATATATCACAATAATAGACTTCTACACGCTGGTTACAATTTCTCGAGAAACTGAGATAAAAGTGGTCGAAATAAATGCAAGATAAAACGAAAAAATTGTTCTTATAAATATCGCAATCTTTAATTTCCAAAAACATTAACGAGTTCTACTCGAATTAATTTTAAAAATCTATTCTAAATATCAATTCTAAAATATCAAAAATGTGGTTCACTGATAAACGATCACTCATTAATTAGGGAGACAAATATATAAGCCGTTGATTGCACAAATCGATTAATTGTAACAGTCACATAAAAATTGTAACATTATTGACGATTATTTTTTGCTATTCCTTCTTATTATTTTTATCTTCAGCTACATCTGCATTTATGTATTCTACAATATTTGAATTTATATTATAAAGGGAATTTTGAAAAACAATGTACATTATTTCATTGCGTTTCTTAACTTTTTGTTTTCTGGAGTTAATCGATTTGTGCAATAAACGGCTCATATTGAGGCAGCCCACCGAAGTCGTAATGTCTTGCGAAAGTAAAATAAAAATTCAAGAAGGATATCTGTCTAAGACTATAAAAAAATTGTGACAATTTGAAATTTTAACGATGGTCTTCAAGAATCGTGAATATCTCATTTTTATACTATTCGTGTACGAATTTCTCTTCTCTTGATCGACAGGACGTTTCTCCGAATCAACAAAACATCTTTAAAGGCACGCATTAAAAGACTTAATAGACACTTGTAAAAAGAGAAATCGAACAGTCAATCATTAGTATAAATTACCCTTTCCTCGGTCTGTCCATAGTTGTTCCTAGAACTGCTCGAGCATTTATAATCTGTTTACATTCTCTCTTCCTACTATCCGTTACAACGCAAAGTTATTTCATCCTTCACGACCAGGCTGTCACTGTAATCAGCCGCAAATTCGGTTAAGCATTGCTCATAAAATTATAGGCTACATTGGACGCGTTCCAAATAGCTGACAGCCAAGTTGAATTTGCGAGACGATCCCTAATCAGCGCGTCGAACCGAAATCGATGTACGCAACGTTTTATATCGTCCCCGCTAATTACGCGAATTATTAGGAAATTAAAATGTATTTACGCGTTAACGATCATCACGCCCACGCGTGCCAAGCTGTTTGAAAATACCGATATTCAATTGCGAATGCATGTTCTATTACTTAACCCCTGTCATCGATTAACAATCGAATATCGCACGGTCGAATTCACCGTTCCATTAAGCGCTGTATGAAATTATGCAGCTCTCCAAATCAATGATTACTCATTTATAGCCACCGTCATTTCGGTCGCGGCGTCAAAGAGAATAAATGCATACATTGTGAGCCGTTTCGTGTCCCGAAGCATGAATGAAAACGGCCACGCCCTCGACTCGGCGTATCATTACATTCATAAACGAATAATAAACCTTTCCGCAATGGTGAGCGTGAAACGACAAATCAAAAAATTTCAACGACGAAACGTTTAACGAGTCATTCTTTACTCCAAATTTAACATTTCAGTGGCCACAGCAATGTCATCGTGGAGCGAACAGCGTGTATGGTCGTGCTAATATTTACCCTAGAAATTTGGCTTTATCTCGACTATCGCGCCGCCTTTTAAACCGTCGATTGTCCTTTGAAAATATTCGGTGGTTTTTTTAAATTAAACTTTACCGAAGGAATGTCCTTTTTTGGAAAATATAACAATCTTCTTGACGGTAATGGTATTCTGTAAATGAAATAGTTTGTACATGAAAATTTGGGTCATTTTCTCTGTTATTTCTGTTATTATTTGTATTATTCTTTGAGTGGTATGCTTTATAGTCATTGTTTATCCAATTCACTTAGTTTTGGGTATTTTTCGAACTTAAAGAGGGGTAGTTTTAATCGAAATAGTGTTGATTAAACCATACATGAATTTCCCTTGTTATATAAAAAAGAAACTAATGAAATTTACAAAATGTACATAACGACAAATTCCCCTTTTCCCTCATTCTTGTAACAGTACCTTAGTTTCTAATTATTTGCTTTGTAAGACTCGTACATTAACATTTTCAAGTATTTTATACAACAGATGAAAAACTCTTTGTATTATTATAAAATTTCTAATTATTAATTACCTTTTAATTATTATTTATTATTGGTTGAAAATGTTTCAAAGTATCGCGCATGCCTTTGACGATATTAAAAATGGCTCGAATAGCCATCGCTTTGATGTTCTGAATCTTCATTCGGCCGTATAATAAATTATCAGAAAAAAAAAATGCATAACGTCACGAAATTATGGAATATTTTCCTACCTCGATGAGATTCGACGTTCCTTTGATTTCCGCACAATGTCGAATATTGTGAAGGAACGATGGAGCAAAAAGCGATACCTTCGGTTCGAGTATAGCGAATCAATAACGCGCGACGTTTTGTTTCCGTAAATCCCATACGTATTTTGGCCAACAAAGCGTCCTCTATATCGGACGTGTCGACGCTGAAACGACTGCTTTTAAGGCCAGTAATGGCCCGTTGCGGATTTGTAAATTCACGCGATGGATTACGGTCTGGCGCATTGTGAACGCTGCATTGTGCGAAACAACACCATTGCCTATTGCTGACTACGATATCCCGCAGCTTGTCGGACCTGATTCGTTAATTACACCGTGTAATTTTTATCGCGCGACTCGTACCCCTGAAACGTAACCAGTGTAAACGAGGGTTGTCCGTTTCAAAAGCGCCGAGTCGAACGTTCCTGGTATTTAACAGTGAGTTAGGTGAACGAGTGGAGGAACAATTGCTAAAAGACGAGTGAAGCGACATCGATCGGCCACTTTTTTGGTCTTGGGAGAGAAGAATGAATAGGAAATTAAACGAAACCGCGCAGAATGAAACGTAATTCGGATAGATGATATTAAACGTCCCTCTGAGTGAGTAGCAATCATTCTT